>NW_028321897.1:36419905-36574858 GCF_036245765.1 Copidosoma floridanum | reverse complement strand
ACTGTCTGCTGAAAAAATCATACGATTTTGAATTTGAATTCTCGTGCCAAGTAGTTCGTGGTGAGATCCAGGCAGCGGCGCTATATGCGATCAAGCATGAACTGTGAGCGTAGAATAATGCTTAGACCAACGCTGCTGCGTATAACATGCAGCCCTCTCGCATACCTATACACTCTTAGTATACATATAGGTATGTAATTTCGTCTGTCACGAGAGCACGAACGAATGCCCATGCAAAGAGCGCGTATAGTATACATATATTATGAGAATACACGCGGAGTATATCTGTGTAAAATCTCATTTGTCGCAAGAACGGCTGAAAATGCTCACCCACAAAAGTGCTCAACTCGCCATAAGAAGTTTTCACTTCAAAAATTTGTAATCGTTATGGTGAAAGTATATAAAATTAAAATAACATTACAATGTTGACTGCAACGATGATCCTAATCCTACAAGAGTGTACTCGTGGCGATCACAATAATAAGGCTGCTGCCTTTAACGTCAGAACCCAAATTGACAGTCCTTTCTTTCTTTTTTCTTCTGAATTTACACTTTAGGCTAGGTTACAGTAGCTTGGTTTTCTCGAGCTTTTTTTACACAGCTTAGTCACTGAACCAAGTCGCTTAATCACTGAAATAAGTCTTCACATTTACTTGAAATATGGAACTGAACTCACTCTCCAACCCTTACAGTTACTTTGTAGCACTTAATAAGAGAGAAGAGGCGAATATAATTACGTGACAGGAGTCTTTATATTCTTGCATTGAAGGAGGACTCATCAGGTTGGGGTTTGGAATGACCAGTCAGAGCTTATTCTAATTTCTCTTGATTGGCAAAAGCACAGTCGTTGTGCTATAGTTACACAGTAATTCATAGCCAAAACTGCTTATCTCTCAAATTTTATATTAAGTACAAGTTGCGAAATTGTGTATGATATTTCTTGTGAACATACGCAGTAAAAAATATTCAAGTTGTTAATTATTCATATTTTTGTATGGACCACTGCGAATTAATGTTGTATGATAAGCGCTTTGTAAGATTGATAGAGGTTGCACAAATAATTCGAGCTTAACATGGTGGATTGTTTAAAAAAAAATAAGTTATATACCACGCAATTGCAAAATCAGGTCTACCGCTCGATATTTGGAGATCAGTAAGCTTTTTCTTTATTCATATGAAGAATGACATTCTTTGTTTATTTTCATGAACGACGAGTATACGACATGGGATGTTATAACACATATTACAAATCCTCTGACCGTAACCTAGTTCTCACTTCTGAGTCGATTATAATACAATATATAAAAAGAATTCACACATCTTGAAAGAGAAATGTAGTCTATTGACAAGTTTTGTTAGTTTTAAATACTCTTACCATAAAAATTACAAATGTGTCGACCAAAAACCTTGCTCTAACATTTTAAGTCGTTTTATGTTTAATATATTATTATCTACTGCATATCTTGAATAAGATACTCAGTTGACCTACTAGTTACTTTATTTTTAAATCTTTTAATTATAGAAATTCTACATCCTTTCACCAAAATCTGTCCTTAAAAATCCGAGTTATTTGATATCTGATATAGTAAATAAATTGCATATCTTGCAAAAAATATAAAGTTTATTTCCCAGTTTTTTTTCATAATACTTTGATTATAAATATTTCAAACACTTCGACCAACACCTTTCTTTAACGTTTCAAATCGTTTGAAATTTTATGTTACAAAATCAATCGTACATCTTGCAAGAGATATTTAGTTTATTCACTCGTTACTTTATTTTTAAGTACTTCAACATATAAAAAACAAATCTTTTGATAGAAACATTGCCTTAACATTTCGTATTAATCGTAATCTGATCTAGAAAAATGGATCGCATGTCTTATTAGAGATGTAAAGTTGATTAAAAAGTTATTTAATTTTTAAGTACGTTTATCATAAAGACTAAAAATTGTTGGACCAAAAATCTCACCCTAACGTTCCGAGTCATTTATTATCTGATTTAGGATTGTTCTTTCTATATTTTAAAGGTAACATTTAGTTTATTAACCAGTTACTTAATGCTTAGATACTTTTACCGTAGACCTAGTAGCAGTATCTCTATTTTTATTGTAACAGTTACAATAACGAATACGTAAATATTTTTATGTATAGTATTGAAACATTTACTTACATCTTGTAAAAGACATCTTTAGTTGATTTATTAGTAGTTTTATTTTTAAGTACGTTTAATATAGAGATTATACATCCTTTGACAAAAATCTCGCTCTCACGCTATGAGTCATGTCATATCATTTTAAAAAATGGTAATAGCATATGTTGTAAGTGATATTTAGTTTATTAACTAGTCATTTTATTTCTAAATATTTTTTTAAAATCCTTTGACTAAGCCCTGCTTCAACAAGTCGTTTGATACCTAATATAAAAATATTTATTTCTCATCTTTTGAAAGATATTTAGCTAATTTACCAGTTCTTTTATTTAAAATACTTTTATAATAACAATTATAAATTCTTTTACCCAAGATCTGCCCCAACGTTCCAAGTTATTTAGTATTCATTACAGAAAAAATAATCACATAATTTTTAAGAGATATGTAGTTTAATTATTAGTTACATTTTTTTGAATACGTTGATCATTAAGATGACAAATTTCCTGACTCAAACCTCACCTTATTTTTCCAGTTCACTTAATATCTTATATAGAAATAAATACCGCATAGCTTTTTAAAAAAAGTAAGGTTATTTATTTGTTATTTTATTTTTAAATACTTCTAGTATACCGATAACAGATCTATTTTAAGTTTATTTACCAGTCATTTATTTTAAAACAATTTCCTTATAAGGATAACAAATACTTTAACCAAAACGTCACCCTAACGACAAGTCGTTTAAAATCAAACATGCGATAATTATTTACATGTCCTCTAAAAGACATTCATTTTACTTATTATTTATTTGATTCTTCAATACTTTAACCATAAAGATTACAAACTCTTTGTCCATAACTTTGATGGTAGTAAAACTGGTAATAGAACAGAATGTTTTTTACAAGACATGCGACCAAGACCTCGCTCTAACGTTTCAAGTTGTTTGACATCCATGATTGAAAAATTGATCGCATTTCTTGAAAGAGATATTTAGATTATATACTAGGTGTTTTATTTAATACTTTTATCACAAAAATTACAAACCCTCTGACCAAGATTTTGCCCTAACGTTCTGAGTCGTTTCATATCTAATATAGAAAAATTAATCGCATATTTTGGGGGAAACATGTCGTTTATAAGCCGGTTGCTTGATTTTTAAATACTTTATTCATAAATATTACGAATTTTACGAACAAATCCTGGCCCCAACATTAAACGTCTATTTAAAACAAGTGATGAGAAACTGGTCACATATCTTGTAAGATATATTTATTCTATTAACCAGTTACATTATTTTTAAATTATTTTTTTATAAAGATTACAAAACCTTTTATCAATACCTTCCTCTTATGCGCCAAGTTTATTGATATCAAAAATAGAAAATTCAATCGCGTATATTGTAAGGAACGTTCAATTCATTAACTAACTTTTTATTTTGAAATACATTCACCATGCATATTACGAATCCTTGAAATAAAACCTTGCTTTAACGTTTCAAGTTGTTTGATATCTGATATGAAAATGTTGATCTTACATCTTGTAAAAGATAATTGTTTAAAATTTTGTATTGAAAAGTTGATCATATATCTTGTTATAAATATTTAGTTCTTCTACCAGTTTTTTATGTTAATTCTGTTTTCCTAACCATTCCAAACGCTTCAACTAAGACCTTGCTCCAACGTTTTCAGTCGTTTGATATTTTATATTCAAAAATATTTGTCGCGTATTTTGTAACAGATATTTAGTTATCTTATAGGTACTTTATTTTTAATTACGTTTATTATGAAGATAAAAAATCCTTTAACCAATACCTTACCCTAACTTTCTAAGTTGTTGGATATCTAATATAACAAAGTTAGTTGCATGATTATTAACAGGTATCCAGTTTATTAATTAGTTATTGTATTTTTAAATACTTAGGTTATAAATATTGTAAATTCTTTGACGCAAATCTTGCTCAAACGTTTCGAGTCTTTTAATACTAAATACAGAAAATATGATCACATATCTTGTAAAATAAATTTAGTTTATTCAGCAGTTATTTTGTTTTAAATACTTGTGTCATGAAGATCACAAATTCT
This sequence comes from Copidosoma floridanum, assembly GCF_036245765.1. NCBI lineage: Eukaryota > Metazoa > Arthropoda > Insecta > Hymenoptera > Encyrtidae > Copidosoma > Copidosoma floridanum. The sequence continues at coordinate 36,570,629 of NW_028321897.1, read as the reverse complement.
TCAAACAAAACCATGTGTTAATATTATGAGTTGTTTGATATTCAGTATAGAAAAATAAATTGCACATCTTGTACGAGATATTTATCACCAGTTCTTTAATTTTTAAATACCTTATCGTAATGATAACAATTCATTAAGACCTTTCTGCAACTTTCCAAGTCATTGGATATCTAATATAAGAATAGTTATTATGTACCTTGTAAGAGATATTTAGTTAACTTACCCGTCATTGGATTTTTTTAAAATTTTTAATAATGACTTCCAAATTATTTTACTTAAACATCCCCCCAACGTTCTAAGTCGTATAATATCTAATATAAATAAAATTAATCGCATATTTTGTAAGGAACATGTAGTGTTACAACTATTTATTTCATTTTGAACTACTTATATCATACAAATTACAAATGCATCGACCAAAACCTAGATCTCACGTTGTGAATTGTTTGATGTATATGAAAAAAAAATTAATTGCTCATTTTGTGAGAGATATTTAATATGTTTACCAGTACTTTAATTCTTAATACTTGTATTATAACTGTGTTAAATCCTTTGACTAAGACTTTACTTTGATATTCAAAGTTCTTTCATACTTAATTCAGAAAAATGAATTGCATTTCTTGTAAGAGTAACTTAGCTTATTCACCAGTTATTTTATTCCTAGATTCTTCGATTATAAAGATTAAAAATCCTTTGACTAAAACCTTGCTCAAACGATTAAAGTCGATTAATATCCAAAATATAAGAACTGTTGCCATATCTTGTGAGAGATATTAACTTTACCTACTAGTCATTTTACTTTTATATACTTTAATTAAAGAGATTACAAATTCATTGACCAAAACCTAGATCATACGTCCTTAGTTATTTGATATCTTATATAAAAAAATTTATTGCAAATTTATCTTGTTAGAGGAATTTAGTTTGTTTACCAGTTATTTCGTTTTTTAATACTTTCACCATAAAGATTACAAATTCTTCGACCATAACTTTGCTCTAATTTTCCAATTCAATTATTATCTAATACAAAAATATCTATTGCACAACTTGTAAAAGATGTTTAGTTTATTGACTAGTTAATTGGTTTTTAAATACTTTCACTATAAAGACTGAAAATCTTTTGACCTCAAGATCTGTGTAACGTCTTAAGTCGTTTGATATCTGATATAAAAAAAAATGATCGCATATCTTGTAAAAGATATTTTAATTATTCACCAGTTATTATGATCAAAATACTTTTATCACAAAAATTAAAAATTCTCTGACAGAGACCTCACCTTTACACTTCAATTTATTCGATATACATAATAGGCAAATTGATCGCCAGTCTTGTGAAAAATAAGTAGTTTATTTGCCAGTTATTATTGTACCAGTTGTTATTATACTTTAACTGTGAAGACTACAAGTTCTTATAAAAAAATTTTGTTCCAACGTTCTGACTCGTTGGATGTTTTATATAGGAAATTTGACTCCATATCTTGGAACAGATATTTATTCTATTTGCTAGTTATTTTATTCTTAAATACTATTATCATAAAAATTACAAATTTTTTGACCAAAACCTTGCCTCAACGTTTCAAGTTATCTAATATCTAATATAGACAATTAAGTTACAGATCTTGTAAGAGTTATTTAGTTTATTCACAAAGTATTTGATTTTTCATGTTTTTTATTATGATGATGATAACTTCAACCAAAACCTTGCTAAAACGTATTTTTAAAGAAAAATTTTTAGTTTTTTCCAATTTTTTAAAATATTTTATCATCTCAATAAATAAATCACTTAAGTAAGAGGTTTTTTTATTAACTGAATTGTTGCATAGGATTCCATGGTCTTGGGGTGCGCACGAAGTAAATAGTCGAGGAACTAAAATCAACGTGTTTATTTATGCAAAAACAAGAGAAGAGTGCGTCGCGTATGTACGACCTTCGTCCTTGCCAGAGAGAGCTCCCTTCAGCATCCTATCTGCTTAACCTTTTTGCTCTCTCCCACTACAATTATCTGTAGTAGGCCCCATAAAGCAGGGGCGTACGTACGTATAGCTATGATATCGTACGTGACACGTCCAAGGCCGCGCCACTATCGTCCTCGATGGTGATCCTTTTTTACTTTGTATATTTGTGTTCGAGTAATTTTTATGTAATGTTGTTTGTCTTGTATGTGAGATTCCTATAATAGGAGTAAAAGCTGTTGGAGGTGCACTTCTGACCACTACGCGTACTTGGTTTTGCGATGCGACTGGTCTTTGTATGGTCTGCAGCATTATTGGTTGCACTGTCACTGCACCTGCTGCTGTGCCTTCACTTCCAGAACTGCTTCTTCTATCTGTTAACATTTTGGCCTAATTTAGTGTTAAAGAGCCCCCCATTATTAAAAATCCAAGTGACTTCACCGCAGTGCCTAATAATATTTCCGCCACCGTCCACGCGTAACCCTTGCAGTCTGACAGCTCTCTTTTTATTTGTACTACCACGTGTTCATATGCTTGGTGATACACGCCACCATAATGTTTTCTTATTTCGTACATCCTTCTCTATTCCCGCTGGTACATTCTTGTTTTCGACATTTTTTAAGAACCGCAGTAGAGAGAGTGAGGGGCGAGAAAAGAGAGTGGTTGGCTATGTCGTCTTTGTTAACGTTCTATCTATGTTTCTATTTTCTTATATCTACGCTCATGCACGTATACGTACCTGGAAAGTGGTTTTCTCAAATATGACGCAACCCAATGCATTATACCATTCAAGAACCGTGTGCCTATTTCCAGTTGCAAGTGTGGCACTTTCTTTACAGATATCTATTTCTTATAGAGCGCGCGGTGGCTCGGTCGGCTAGGTCGTGGATTGACACGCGGGAGACCGTGGTTCGATTCCCGGCCAGTGCGACTTTTCGGGCAAGTACCTCTGTGTCTTTCACATGTGCTTTTTCACCACGCAATGCTCCTCGAAGAGGGTTTAGGCGACCTTCTCGTAGCATAATTGCCTAATTTCCCCCTACCCCCCTCCCAGTAATGGGGGGCCTCCCATCCCTCTTCCTTTCCTTCTCCAAAGTGCTAAGTGCCCATAGTAGTGCCCTTATTAAAAAAGGAGCCGGACGTAGAGCACTATAATATAAAAAAAAAAAAAAAAAAAGATATCTATTTCTTCATACGCTATGCAGTATACATACATCGATTTCTCGCTATTTTACTGTGACTACGCGTCCTTATTACTGCACGTTTAATATTTTCCTGCTTTGTCTTTATTATTTAAAAAATTTTTTTTTCCTAATTTGTTTTTTTTTCTCTTTATTTTGCATGTTAGAGCCACTATTTTTGCCCGGGCTGGTGACTGCTTAACCACCATTTCCATCTTTTTGCTTTTGTTGTTTTTTGTTTCTTTTTTCTGCTTTTTTTTTTTTTTACTGCATTATCCTAGTAGTTTTCTGTCACCGTAATCTCCGCGGGTCTTTGGTATGTCCCACACCGTGAAGTACTGGGTAGGCTTATTTTAACAGAAATCGTTGGAGTTGTTTTTAGCAGCATTGCTAGTTATTATTATTATTATTTCTCTAACATGAACAACCGCGAATGAATGAAAACTAACGCTTTTCTCTATATATATTTTTACACGTACATTTTTGTTCATCCTGTCTTATGTACAGTATATTATATCAGTATACTAGCTTTATTATTCTAACATTTTGTATTGCTTCTGTCATTATTAAAATTATTAATATTACTATCATTATTATTAACATTACCAATATTATTATAACTATCGTCGTTGTACTATCTTCAGGCTTACAGTCACTTTAAGGGTCTGGTGGGGGTGGTTGTTCAGGTGGGGGCCTTATGCGCTTTTCGTTAGGTTCCCATGCGTTAATCCTCATTCCCGGCCTCCCCTCTGCATCTCTCTTCCTTACGTTGATCATAACTTGCACCCACAGATCGTCCGATCTTCCCTCAAACAAATTGTATTTATCCGGTTCCTTGTCCGCCTCTGTTGTTGGAGCGAAGTTTGTTTTTGCGCTCACTGGGGGCTTTGCTGACCTACGTTCTTCTTCTTCCGCGTTTTGTGCCACTGTATTATTTGACATTTGTGGCGTATAACAATTAGCTATTACTTTTTCCTTCGAAGGGCTTAATATTGTCGGCGTACTCAAAAAATTAAGCTTTTGTCTATTTAATGTATCCAGTTGTCTCTTGCGCCATTTTCGCTTTCTTTTCTTGATTAGTACTACTGCTGGTGTACTCGTTATTTTAACTCCCCTTTGAAACTCCAGTTCTTTCATAATATAACCTCATTTTCCGTCCGTCATTCCTTGAGAAATAGGATCATCCCCTGCCGTAGCGATCAGTCCCGTCATTTTTTTAAGTTCATCGTCTGATGTATCCGAACCCGTGCCTTCTATTTCCATATAGAGTTTATTTCTATTCTGTCCCTCACATAATTTTTTTTTTCCTTACACTCTTTTGTTACCTTCATAAGTACCGTCAGTCATTGAGTTCCATAATAGAGAACGGTGCTTGCTCGCGAGTTTTCCACCCCTTTGGTACGACCTCATTTTTTTATCGCTAGTGAGCTTGTTGAACTTACTCCATGTTGCATTCAGTCCTCTCTTCGTATGTAGGTTGATCTATCATTTACTAGCCTCTGTAAAATAATTTTATCCATTGTCTCCGTGTTTGTTTCTGTTTTTGAATTGCTAACTATAAAATTTTTTGTTGGGTGGCCTCTTTTTCTCACTGTTTTTCTCAGTTTTTTGCCTAGTTTTTCGTTTATTCCGACTTTTTCTTCGGATTCTGAATCTCCCTCACCATCAGCTTGACCATCTATTTTTGTTTTACCTTTATTTCCTTTCCATCTATCAAAATTTTGTTTTTTTCTCCGTTCTTTCTTGTCTGAATCTTCTGAATCAGAGTGAATGATTCTTCCTTTTTCAGTATTTTCCTGAATATGCTGTTTACGGGTCGCTCGTATTTTAAAAATGCGTGTTGGAGGCCCATCGCTATGGGCTAGTCCTTCTTTTTCCTGTTCGTCAGCCAGCTGATACAGTTTTTGGCGTGGCCGCTCAGTGTTTATTTCTCCCTCTCCTATTACTGGATTTCGAGAGAGTGCGTTAGGTGCTTTGTTTGAAGTCCCTGGCAAATATACTACATCAAACTCGTAGCCTCGTAGTTCCGAATTTAGCGGATTAAATCTTGTGTCGGGCTTCTTGGACGTATGATAATGTTTTAGGGGCTCATGATCTATGACCACTGTAAATTTGCGCCCAAAGAAGTACGGCTGAAACAACTCTTTTGCAAACACTATAGCCAACAGTTCCTTATCATACGTTGGATAGCGTAATTCGCTCCCTCGAAGGCATCGTGGAGCATATTCACACGGTCTATCTTTCCCCAATTGGCCTTGGCTTAATCGAGCTCCTATTGCATTATTTAACCCGTTTTTTGTGGATATAAAGAGATTTCGAAGACTCGACCATTCCTTGCTCGAGCAATCTCTCTATCTCTTTTTTTATCTGCTTCCTTAGCGCTGTTGGCCACCTATAGCGCTTTGCCATCACGGGCTTGTCCGTCGTAGTTATGATGCAGTGTTTAAATGTATGAGTTGCTTTCAGTGGTTCTCCATCTAGGCCAAATACAAATGGATTTTACTCTATGAATTTCTGGACGTGTGATTATTCTTCCTCGTTGCAGCTTTAAACATCAATAACCTGCATGATTTAATGGATTCTCGCTATTTTTTCTTTATCCGACAAACTACCTAAATTGTAAGTACCACCATTGTTCCCACCACTCGTATGCATATTTATAATGCTATATTCAACTTTGTTTATTTTTCTTTTTCCTTAAAAATTTGCCTCAAAAAGTCTTATCATTGCCTTATTAATGCCCTGAGCGTCGTCTCCTTTGACACTAAATGAATCGGCCTCTTGCATCATGTCGCATTCTCATAACTCAATTTCCGGCACACGTATGGTTATTGTTTCATTTAGTGTGTTTACACACTCAGCACAAGCTTTTCTACGATTATTTTTGGCTATAAAATTTCCGAATCAAAATCCTTCTTCCATTCTTTGTAAAGGAACCCACCCTACTTTTATTTTTTCGCTATTCATCCCGACGTGGGCATATATAACTTGCCTTGACCTAGCAAGAATCTCGTGCATCTCTGGCTTGATTAAATTAATTTTCATTCCTCCTAATTCAAAAATGTTTCCTGAGTCAGTGACTTAAGTTGAGCTAGCTGTGCATAGATGCCTCCCATGCTCCCGAATCGCCGCGATAGAGCAAGTAAAAATGCATCTACGGTATTTAACAGCGATAACCGGGTGTAAAATTGATTTGCCACCATCCCCCTAAGTTTACTGCCTAGTGTACCTATGAAGTATTTTTCATATTGCGGCAGAACTGCAAGATTTTCTGTCCTCACCATCTGTTCAAAAAGCGAAAAGTTTATTGGATCTCCATTGAATATATGAATGCCACTCGCCACGATATTGACACGGGACAGTGCCCTATAGTGCATGCTTACAGGGTACGTGTTTTCCGCTCGCTGTTGATTTATGATAGGGTTTATGTAAGTCAGATTTGATTGTGCTTCATGTTGCTGCTCTCGCAAAATGTATTTCCCGTTCATGTTATTATCCTGAAACAGCCAGTCAGATGACAGTACTATCGGTTGGCTTCTCATCCTTTCATTTATTGGGCCCGTGGATTCGTAGCTGGGTCCAGCATCATGCATCCTCATGCCCGAAAAATTTGGGATTCTTGTTTGCTGCCCCCCCTCCCCGACATTCTTATCTCTTCCGACGTCCTTTACGGTCAGCCCCAATCGTTTTTATGGCCAAGTACTAATTCCCTACTATTTTGTGTTAGTGCTTCCTCCGAAAACTGTGTCACACATTGCTGTGCTGTTTGCTGCACTGCTTGTTTTTCTTCTCATCTGAACGTTTGTTAAAGCGTATCCTGTGTATCCTTACTGTTGAATCTTTCTTTTGAGTGCAAATTTTCGTCCCTCAAAATTTCGCTCATCCCATTTTCGGCTGTATAATCTGCATTCTTTAAGGGTGACATATTCCGCATAGTATTCTACACCCGCCCCTATTATGCATGACGTTGTTTGTGAGACTTTCTCTCTAATTACCCCTGGTTTCACTTTTTTTAAGAACTTCAACATTAGCATACGCTGTTTCTTGCCCATTTTTTCCCATTTTATTTGAGTTTCAGGGCTGTGCTCTTAAAATATGGGTAGTATTTCTGACTCAGACTCGTTTTCTGGGTACGAGGAAATTTCGTCCTTCCTAACACTCATTACATCACTTTGCGCTTCATTGAAGTTTTTCATTATAGATTCGTTATTATTATTTTTTTTTTAATTTTTTTATTACCTGTCTGTATGAGAGCGCTTAAGCACTTACAAGTAAATTCCTGTACGATTCCTTGCGTTCCTATTTCATGATGATAAGCTGGCTTTACTTTGACATTTATCGTATGTATAATTTATTATTTATTTATTTATTATTTCCTCACATTCAGCCTGACCAATTAATTTTTACGATCCAAAATCTTTCTGACATACGTTAAATTACCCTAATGACGCACCACCGATACTATGAGGAGGATACCAAACGCAAAACCGATATAGCAAAAAATAAATTTATAAGGCACTACAATTTTTAGCAGAACCCTTGGAGCAGTTAAATATATTTGTTTATTCATAAATCTCAAGTACTGACCATATGCTCCTGGCTAGAATGATGGCGACCAAGATCTTTATCATCCTTGTTTGCTTGATTTCTATCGTAGTCCCTAGTATCCTCCACCCTGGTCCTAGATTGAAGCTGTTGTTTTCTGTACTGCAGCAACTCTTTGTTTCGCTAATTCCTCTCATAGCAGTTCCTTGTTCACTTCGTGGCACGATACTATGTGTGTTTCCCGAAAATCGCGAGAGTCAATATTTTACCGTCGACAAAAACCGAAGAAAAAATTTATTTTTATTTAATCGCGATGACCATCCCTCTTCTGACACCAAAACTGTTGCATAGGATTCTATGGTCTTGGGGTGCGCACGAAGTGAATAGTTAAGGAACTAGTATCAACGTCCTTATTTATGCAAAAACGAGAGAAGAGCGCGTTGCGTGTGTACGACCTTCGTACTTGCCGGTTCCAGCCAGAGAGAGCTCCGTTCAGCATCCTATCTGCTTAACCCTTTTGCCCTCTCCCACTACAATCATCTGTAGTTGGCTCCAAAAAGAACGAGCGCACGTACGTGTAGCTATGATATCGTACGTGACAGAATAGTTTTAATATTATATTCCTCATAATAAGTTTGATCATCTAAATATCTCAATTAAAATTTAAAATTCATTTTCTCATGAATTTCTTATTAGATACAGATATGTTTGTTTAAATAACTCTTTAAAAACTAATTTCAGAAATTTATTTCAAATATTGTGTACATATATATATACATATATATATATATATATATATATATATATATATATATATATAAATTTTCACAGGGTGCAGCTGATGTAGATAAACGAGGTGAAGTTCTCAAATTCAACCAGGCCTGTGTTGCTCAGACACCTTCGGTGACTCTCTCTGTAATATATTTACGTAAGTCTCGTCCATTGAGACACCACTGGGGTCAAGTATCACGTGCGATCTATGTTATTGTCATTTCTCGAAACTTTTTCATTACAATACGAAGTGGGAATAAAAACATTTAAACAAAATAAACACTCGCACGTATGATACAAAAAAATGTATATTAAAAATATATATATATAAAGAAATTACAAAAGGCACTCGTGGGTGTACGTGTGTGTCTGTGTGTGTTATCACACGTTAAGCGCAATTGCTTGACGTGCTTGTGGCGCAAAATCGCGAACCGTAGTAGACTCACGCGGGCCTATCAAGGGCCGCTGCCTGTAACAAGAATCAACCTGCTGGCAGGTACTTATGGCATTGCAGCTACGGCTTTGCTGTTGCTGGGAGGTTCCCCTGGTGTGGTGCAGAGTAGTCAAGGAGCATCCACTCGAGTTATCAGGCGTCCTTGTTGACGAAGACCAAGAGCCGGCGTTTGTAGCTCGTGGTCTCACTGATTTTCAATTGGCTCACTCAAACCATGTCACAGTACCAACACTGCACTAGGGCGTCGCGTCAAAGACAAATGCTTAAGATGGCTAAAAAACAAGAGAATTCACAAAAAAAAAATCCTAAGATGCTACTCGCATACAAACAAATAAGAATGCTTCATGCATGCTCGCAACCTTAAGCTAATCTGCTGCTTTCTTGGCTTTTTTCACTTTTCCCTCCTGTTTCTTACCCCTTTTTTCCCTTGTTCTTTTAACTCTTTACCCTCTTTTTCTTAATTTCCTACTTATCCTAGCCTACCGATAATGGCTTGACGGACTTTCACTGCCACACCCCTACCTAGACGTGAGATACCGAGGTATCAAACTCTAACTCCTAGATGCCATTCAAGAAAGCTCTGGGTATAATTACTGTTAAAGAGAAAAAAGAGAACCAACAGTTACAAAGGGGGCCACTGTTTATCGCTGTGGTAAAGAAATAACAAAAAAAAAAAAAAATCAGAAAAGAGAAAGAAAAGAAAAGAAAAAAATTTAAGAAATAAAATAATAATGAAGCAGATAAAAAGTACGTAGGAATCAAGTGTATTTCATTTTGAGGTCGATCTTCCTCGTCTTTCACCGTGTCAATGACTTGAGTGTTAATATTTTGAAATAGTGCTTTTCTGTAGGTGCAAAGTGCGTTTTAATGTTCAGTTTGCAGGTGTAAGCAATAACTACATCAATAGTTGTAGAATCTGTTTCTTCTTTGAATTTAGTTGAAATGGGTTCAAGTCATTGAAAGTCAGAATCGAAAAAGTCAAAGGAGTTAACGAGAATATATACAGAAATTAAATGAAAAAAATTGAAACAGAATTCAATGATAAACAACTAAAAATAAAAATAAAAAGAAAGATATAAAATTAAAATTAAAAAAATTAAATGACAGAGAAAAAAAAATAAATAATAATAAAATGATAAAAAAAGGCAACGAAAAATCATATGCAAAATGATTAAGAAATCAAATTAAAAAAAGGAATCAAAATCAAAAAAGACATTAAAAAATGAAATAAAATGAAAAAAAAGAAAAAAGCAATAAAATGGAAATGAAAAAAAAAATTAGACAAAAGCTGAAAAAAAGTAATAAAATAAGAAAGAAGAAAATAATTATAAAAATGTTTTTTGTAAAAAGCAATAAAATAAAAATAAAAAAAAATGAAATCAAAATAAAAAAGTCATAAAAAATACAATGGGATGAAAAAAGAATAAAAACGTCGTGAATAAATATAGTACTTGTTTCTTTTTAAAAAATTTTTGTTTTGTATCGGATTTCCTTTTATTTCAATTTTCTTATTTCACTGTAATTTTTTATGTTTTTGTTTCAATGAATTTATTTATTTTTTCATTTTTTGTTTCATTACTTTTATTTTTTCTAATTTTTTTTAAATTCATCTCTTTTTCTCCACTTTGCTTCTTTTTTCAATTTTGTTTTAAATGTTTTTTTTTTGTTTAACTTCTATTTAAATCTTTTTTCATTATATTTTATTTCAATGTTTTTTCATTTTAACTCTTTTTTTTTAATTTTATTTTTAATTAATAATTATAGTTATTGTTCATGTAACTTTTCAAATTATTATTCATTTTATTTTTCTTATCGTTTAATACATATTTTTTTTTCCTCACACTTCTTTTTTTTTATTTTGATTTTATACTTTCCTTTCTATTGTCATTCCCATATGTTTATCATTGCTTTCTGTTCAAATGTTTTTCATCTAATTTCTGTATGTATTTTCATCAATTCCTTTGACTTTTTTGATTTTGATTTTAAAAGACTTGAACCCATTTCAACTGAATTGAAAAAACCAATAGATTTTCAAACTATTAATAAAGTTATTGCTATTACGTTTAAACTGAACATTAAATTTCAATTGTTTTTAATACTATTAGAAAAATTGAAAGTCTTACATTAAATCGTAACAAAAATTTATCTGATTTAATTAGTAACGAATTTCAACAAAACTTTTCAATTAAACCTCAGATTCGAAAGTTTCTTACTTTAAATAAAATTATTAATATAAAATTAGTTTTTAATATACAAAATCACGTGACTTATGATCAATGACTTATAACAAAGTTTTCATATTTGATTTTATACCCCTTATTTTGAGTAAGAGAATTAAATTTTGAGTAAAACTTTTTGACCTCTGTAAAAGATTATGATGTATTAATAGAATCATTAGAGTAACGTTGAAACATTTTTCACTATTCCCATTGATAATTTTCTTATCCACATAATTTGTTAACACATTTTAACACCACCCCTGAAGTAGTTTCATACCACACTGGTCTTATTCTTTTAAATTTTTAGTATTTGTCATAATTGCATTTTGACATAAACATGAAATCATAACATAATAGTTTAGTACCTAATCAAAATATAATGAATTATCTTATTAAATAAATAAGCCAAGGCCGTTGCCGTAAACCCTCTTTACTAGAAAAACGTTAAAATATTAAGTTTCTATTTAAAAAAATATATTAAATATTTAAATACAGCTCACTATTTTGTTTTTAATCTAAATAATTAACAGCGTTTAAACGAAAAAAATTTATGTGCAATATAAACTTCATATTATTTAAAAACATATGATTTAAGTACGTTTGTAGCTATGTCCAGTTTGATATTTTTATGCAACTAATTTTATTTTTCAAAATGAATTAGCCCTTTAAGATTAATTTTACTGTAAATAAAAATATGTTATGAAACTTAGCAATATACGTAAAAGTGATATTTTTATATACTAATACAGTACACTTTTTTTATGACAGTAAATAGTTTAAAATGGTTATTAAAATGATCCTTATTATGGCATGAAGTGATATTTAAAGAATAATTTTCTTATATTTATTCATTGATTTATTATTTGAATAAACTGCAATAGTGTTACAGACAATTTTGTACTTTTGCAATCGTTAGAGTATTAAATTTTTTTATCTACTTTAGATTAGTTAACGTAAGAACTTTTTTTCAAAACAACGTTTCTCATTTTTTATTATTATCTCGCTCTTATTAAGGTAAATGTCCCTATTTGTGGAACGTGTCCCTATTCATGGAACATAAAAATTCATGTATTTGGTATACAACTAACTTGATGAAAAAATTGTGGTAGTTGTATATTTTATGTATCTTTATGAATTCGCAAGAAAAATTTTATTTTACATACAATAAATATAAAATTTTAAAGATAATTCCAAAAATAGGGACAAAGTCGTACATAACCCTTCTTTTGAACTGTACGTATTATGGCACCAAACTTCAACGAGGAATTTTTATATTTCTAGTAAACAAATGAACGATATAATTATTTTTCTTAAATAAAATAGTGTTATACAAGTGGAAAAGCTTTAATTGTCTTAAAATATTATGATCAATTTACGTTTTTTTAAAAGTTTCGTAAATAGGGACATTATATGAAACAATAGGTACAACGTTTCATAATTACGTACATTTTGGTCTTATAATCTTTTTATAAAATAAAGTATTTTAACAACTAAGAACCATATTTAAAAATTAGAATTATAATGGTTAATTTATAGCACACCAGCTAATACCAAAATTTCTACTGTTAAAGCTTACAGTTGAGAAAAAAAAATTGAAGATGTAAGTGAGATGAAATTCGTGGTCATAGTAGGGACATTTACCTTATATGAAAGTCCCATTTTTTTTGCATCTTGGTAACACGATGTCTAATTGACCATGCAAAACCAGTGATTATCTGAAATATAATCTGATATTAAAATTCACACCTTGAGGTTTATTTACCGTTGTGGAGATAGCTAAGACTAAAAAAAATTTTTATCTGTATGAAATAACGGTAATAACGATAAAGTAGAAAATGTTTTATTTATTCAATACATTTTGATATTACACTTGAGAATAGAAAACAATTTTTAATAATATTATTCAATAGTTTCTCGTATGGTTATGCTTGTATGACTGTTTTTAAAACTGAAAAAAATTGCCTAAAATTTCCTTCGAAAACAATTAATTTATCTCAAAAATAGATATTTGTATTACATAAATCATGTTATGTTCTATAAACCATTTCTAAGACTTATTTTAGAATCATAAAAGCCTTGTCTTTCATAATTCCATCTACATCTTTAAATGTATTTTTTCAGACCTTAATTTCAAGAACATACTGCCAAGTGCAATAGAGATCAGTAAGGAGGTACGTCGCGAGAATGATTAATACTTATTTCCATGAACTCTTTTATCCAAAATACCTTATTTATATGGCAAAGTTGCTTGTGTGTTCCCGTTATAGGATCATCCTGTAATTCCGTAATTATCACCCGGTGTTTTGATTTGATAACGCTCAAGTCCCTTGGTAACGCCCGACCCTCTTGATAGCGCTCGAGTGTCTGCCTACCCGGCTGCCACGATTTGCGGCTCACTGGGCCTTATATTCCTTGTTCACCTCCTGTCGATTCCCTCTTGCCAAAGTAACCTCGCTAACACCAGACAGAGTTAGTATGATATATGACCTCCATATCATGCATTACACGTTCAAGGCTGTGACGTCATCGTCCTCGATTACACTGACTTTTAATTTATCTAGAGTTGAGCCTTTAGACTTGTTTGCAATTGTGTATGTGCATATAGTGATTTGTTCTGCTGTCTATATCATTAATTTAGTTTAGTATTACACACTCATTCTTCCATTCAATTGTAGAGAACCACTGTTCTCTCACAATTGTTATTTTTGCTCTTCTAATCATTCAGTCTTCTCTCATTGTATGTTGAGTATAGAGCTATACTGTTTAAGTATACGCTTTGCCTTATATTACAATTATAAATGAAATTGCCGGGAATTGGGCATCTGCTTAAGACTGTTTTACTTTAAGAATTGTTTTACATACGAAATAATAAATTCGAAATTATACATGACGTTATTTTACATGGAGCTTCTATTATAAAATTTTACATACGCCTATTTATCATTTGTTTATATCACAAAAAAAAATTCCATATAAATTTCTTACTATCAGTATTAAACAGAAAAGGAAGTTCTTTCTTGTCCTTGTCTGATGGAGTGTGCCCCCCGATACAGTTGAGCGACTCCTGGTGTTCATGCCTACTTATTTTCTTATTGATTTATTTCATTTGTTGTGATCAACGGTAGTACTTTTTTTGTATATAGTTAAACTTAACATAACTCTGTTGTCATAACGCATTTTGAAAATAACAAGATTCTCTCTTGTCTTTCTCCTACGGACTGCGCCCACTGATACAGTCAAGTGACTTCTAGTGCTCATACTCGTTTCTTCGCGAATTCTTATCATGTGATACGGCTAACGGCAACTTTATTACTGCTACCTATTCTTGTGTTTTTTCTGGAGTTTCTTGTTTTTCTGTAATCATCCGATAACATATTGATAGTTGGACTCCCCGATGAAGAAGGCACTTATATATAAGAAAAAGAAGCCCTATTCCTGAATTAATAAACCCTGTTTCATATAAAACTGTTAGATATTAGTTGCTAATCCTAATTTCTGCCTACGAGCGCGCAGTTTAATCTGTGTGCTAAATATTTTCCCAGACACTATACATACTCTATGGATAGTTATCTATTTAAGTGCATAACCGAATGTACCATACGCTTTTTTTACTTTTCCCCTTTTTTTTATCAGCGTTAAGCTGCAAGTATGGCTCTCCCCTTACATATAGAGTATATTATAATGAACATCTTACTAATATATAAAGCAGAAGCGCTAAAACCGTTGAAATCGCTAACCACGAAAACTACTAAACCGATTTTGTTGAAATTTTGCACACTGATTCATGATACTTCCTAGAAGGTTTTAGTATAGTTTTTATCTTAAAAAATTTAATAACAATAGCAATAAATGAGCTCAAAGTTTTTCAAAAATATGCCAGCTTCTCACTTTAGTTCAGTAAAATCCGCTAGGTGGCGTCGACATTAATACAAGGCTACCTGCAACAGAATTGAATAAGTGTGGTTATAATAGGCTGGAGCGTCTCCATAGTTTTGTAGTCGAGCTTCGGCAATTCAACGAGTTTTATTGAGAATGCTGATAATAGTCTTGCAGCTGGGTATCCCGGTTACGGACGACACTCTTCTCTAAGGGGGAAGGAACCTAGGTGTTTATTCACCCTGAATCTCGACGAGTGCGATCTAAAAAAAAAAATTATTTCCAACTGATGCCGTCTCTGCCACAATACCAGGAGACATGTCTAGCCAGAGCACAATCTGCACCAACTCTTCATAGTTGTGTGGCAGTCCCACCATCCCACCTGGTGCAGCTAGAGAATTTGTGGCTACAAATGTAAGCAAGGGAAAACAGCTCTGAGGGGCATGGGAAGCCACAACGGCTACCTTCTTGATCGTCGCGTCCCCAATGCGCTTACCCACATGTTCCCGTCTAACGATGAGCAGTTGGTTATCCGGGGAACAATCTAAAGACGAGATAATCTTTGGTCAGCGGCGTACCTCCCTCTATGACAGTCTCCGTACATCGAGACTCCCAGGGTAAGAATCAAGCAACCGTAGCCAGCTCTTCATCATCAGGAATAAGAATAGCCTGGAAGTTTCACCACTGGCGCTTTTTAGGGCCATTATAAGTATTTACGTTCCCTACTTAACCATCAATTTCATCGGTTCTTTTTAGGGGCCACCTAAGTGTAAACTACCTTGCCAACAAATACATTTTTACTACTATTTCCGGAAGCGATTCGTCGACTAAAAGACTATATTAACTAAAGACGGGCACTATTGAACCAAGTCAGCCATTCACTAGCAGACGCACAACGTCACCTGCGGAGTTGTTCTTCGCGAGCCTGGAAAACCCGGTGACCAACGACCCTATACTACCCTCTCGACTCTAAGCATTCAACCAGGAATCACTGATCCTCTCCAAAGTCTGCGTTGGGCAAACCTATAACAGCTATGTAGGAAAAAAAACTTGAGCCAACGGGACAGCCTCCACTGGACAAGTATCACTAACCAATCTCCCCATCTAAGATCACCAAAACAACTGAATCTGCAAATAAAAAAGGTGCTTTAGACACCAACGTCTTCGACGTTATACCAGGAGACGTTGGGAAAGAGCACTTCAACTAGCCCCAAAGCTTCGGACTTTGTAATTTTTCTCCCAATCAGTCTGTATCTTTAACAGCAAGCCAGAAAAGATCACCCTGAGGTATCCAGGTCACAATTGCTGTTAACTGCAGTCAAGAAAGAGTTAACTTAAGAAAAACTTAAAGTGTATCCAATAAATACAATTTTACTTAGGTGTCAAGAAACTGACGCAGAAAATTTATCGAGATTGAAACAGCAGCGTCAAAATCGACAAATATAGAATCCATTACGTGAGAGATCAGCTTTTCATTGTACCCTCACAGCAATCTCTGAAATCTTTAAAGATCCTACTTCAGATTTTTTAATGAGTAGAAAATGTATTTGTGTTTTTGTGACAATAAAAATGTAGGGCTTAAGGTTTAGGACTTTGTTGCTCTGGTAATAAAGTTGTGAGATATGATAAAATAAATTTTTTTTTAATGTAAATTTTTTGGGGGCTTAAAATCTTAACAGCTTTAAAAAATTGCCGTTTTCGTGAATTACACGGAGGAAACTGTAAATCAACGGCTTCTTATGGCCACCGATTATTTTATGGCATAAAGAACGCACGGTACTTTTCAGCATAATAATTTTTTTGAATTTTTACACCTTATTATTTGACGAAACAAACTATATGGATTCCGAAAAAATATGTTTTTAATAAGAAGATTTTTGTTCTTAGATGCATCAGGAATATGTGTCAAATTTCTAACTGAAAGTGTTTCACATTACATGTCAACACACTACGGTGTTTTATTTAGTAAGTCTCGGGCGAAGCCGAGACGGGGGGCTGCTAGTATCTTATAATTCTCTTGCTTTCCTTTTTTTTGTATAATTATTGTAATTTATTTTGGTATTTTTGTCAATGTAGGTATATTTTGTTTGATAAAAAATTCTTCATCGTAAATATATTTTATTACTTTATCATTCATTTTTCATCGGCTTTACGTGCACATATAAATTGCTTATTAAGTTTGTGAATAGTTGGTTATGATATTATGATCCTCATCTTGCCTACAGGTTCATATAACATATTTGAGAAAACTAAAGAGTCAGATACTTTGAAGATTGGTCGTCTTACGCTTCACTTGCGTTTTGGTCTAGACAAGCTTGGAGGTATGATAAAAAAAATAATTTTATGGCAGTGTATTGTACATTGAGGTTTGGAGCTGTGTCGTACATTTTTCTAGTATTTTTTATTCTTTCATTTTCTTATACTATATCTTTCTTCTATACCTCCTTTCTCATCTCTTATGGGGTCAGATTTAGAAAAAAAATTATAAGAGTTATACTATATATAAAAATTATAAGAATTATAAGAGTGTTTACTTCCACTCTCGTAGACGCATTTGCTGATTTTACTTGCTGTTTTTTCCCTATTTTTTGTTTTACAACAACTAAGCTTCTCTTTTTTCTAGCTATAATGTCTAGCGATAGTGTACTTTCTAAGATGTTCGTGTGGCTAACTAAGTTCTTGAAGCTACAATTCGACACTGCTCGTGTGACAAGGCAATTTTTTGGGTATGTTGAATCTTCATGTATGGTTCTTATAGACGCAATTTTATTTTATTTTATTTCATTTTTCTTATTTTTTAAGAGGAGCAGCTTGCGTGTAGTGTTGCGCAAGTCGCTACGTAAGTATTAGCTTTTGTGATTGCAAGCGCCCTTTATTTCTTTCAATGAAGCACGCGAGTTGTTGTAGACGCGTACACCTTTTCTCTAGTACCAAGGCCGCTGTTTTGATGAGGGTAGCCTGATAACGTTGTCCCTTAATGGCCTGATTCTAGTAAACACCGCCGCACACTGGGTGGGGTTGATTATTCCTCTCGATAGTCGACCGGTGATTTTGAGGTGAACAGTCCGGTGTACAGTCTGTTCGTTGCTTTGAACGTGTTAGTCGATGTGATATCTCATGACGATTGTGTGTATCGTCTCAGGTGTTCTGGTTGTCAGGGAATTATAATGAAATGAGTAGAATTGTTATTGATAGAGGACGACAGAAGGAGGAAAGAAAAGGAAGTTAAACTTCTTGTTCTTGACGTGAGCTTGTGGGCCTGTTAAGAACTAAATTTATTTTTTCAGCCATTGCTTAATTTATTTTACTTTTATTCTTCCATGCTTCTCTCTACCTAACAATAGTTTTAAAAATGAGTTATTCTTATACAATAATGATGTAGATGGGTCATAAAGAGAAATTATGATGTATTCATACTTTTATGCTACGCATGCCCCTCATTCGCTTTGTTTTTTTCCATTAATTTTATGCAAATTCTACTACTGATTGATGTTGTCCATGCTTTGTTCGTGCGTACCTCCCCATCATAGTTCATTGTTTTTCTGTGAGCTCGCGTCTCTGAGATATAAATATATAAATAGTTCGTGGCACGTCTGGGAACTGCAAAAATTTTAAGCAAAGTCGAATATTCAAGTCTGTACCTTCATGTCCCTTATCCTAGCGATTTATGTGGGGTGGACAAACTCTCCTTTTGAAGCTCAGTTTTCTCTTTTAAAACACATTTTCTTCGAAACCTACTGTCGAAAATACTATATGGAAATTGTTCCCATCAACAACTACTTACAATCAGAGAAAAATTTTACAGTCAGGGTTGCATCTCCGATGTTTTAGGAGTTGAAACTTTAATTTTCGTAATAACTCTTTTTCCTGAAAATCTGAAATTCGTTAAAAATTAATTTAAAAAATGGTTTTGCATGTTACATAAACATGTGCAGTTAACCAATTTTTGTATTTTTTTACAACAATCGCTTTCGGGAGTAAACTACCCCTATTTCAAATAAATTACTTGATCTTTTCAAGACAGCAAATTAAGCATAAAAATTGATATACGGAGTTTTTTCGGGTCGCTGATTGCGTATTTGTAGTCAGATTTTGGAAATTAAAAATGATAAATCTTATATGGTGAAACATAGATAAGAATTCAACTCATCCAGGACAGTGAAGAATTAGTAATTAAAATTTGTAACTAATTCTTTTACTTTTTAATAATTTACTTATAAATCCTGTTGGTAAATACAAAATACGTAAGAAATGTTTTTCATAAAAAACCTCATTTGTTTTTTCGTGGTTTATTAAACAATATCTTCTTCTTTAAAAATGTCTTTTCTATTTTTTTTACTTTCATTTTAAAACGTACGAAAGCTTTTTTTTTCTATATAACTATATAATGGAAAACTTTACGTAAATGTTTGATGAGTCAATTTAACTATAATTCCTAAAATTCGTTTTGAAAAAGAAATATTTGCAATTAGAAACTACTCAAATTCTTATACAATCACTGAAATGTGTACTGATACCGTATGAAATTATTTCTAACTTAAAAATAACTATATATAAAATTCTAATCTATTGTTTTATTGACGAAACTAATGTACGCTGAGGAGAGCATTGACACATAAATCATCGTGGTCCTAAGGTCGATCCCGTTGCCAAAGGAACTTCCAAAATTAAAAAAAATTACGAAATTTTATAATTACAATTTGACCTTAACATTAATAACAACGGTGTTCTTTCTAAACCTGCTTCGAATAATTTTTAATAAAAAATTTTGTGAAAATTGTAAAAAAATGTTTTTTAACGAAATAAATTTTTTTTTCAATTCTTGAATTCATTTTATTTGTAACCAAAAGAGGTAAATTCTAACTTTTTATGAAAACCTATTGGTTCTCCGCAAAAACTCACCAAATTTTGGAAAATGCGTTTTTGCGGATTTTTGCTGCATGTTAAACAATTATTATTTAACGTTATGAGAGCTAACTAGTGCTTAAAATATTCATGAAACCTTGTTATGTTATGATACATTAATAATTACTTACTAAATATATTTGATTTGTATTCAGTAAGCCTCGAATGTACGGGATTTTATATGTATATAACAAGTGTATACCCAGGCGCTTAGGTTCATTACATATAAAGGTACAGATTATACGTATTGTATGAACGTAAAAACTCCACACGTTCAAAGTTTACTAGCAACAAATTAAATGTATTAATCGGGTCATAGTTGACGCTTGTATTGTTAAATTACAAGGCTCAACAATCGGGATTGTGCATGAAAATAAAATTTTTTTTCTATTTGGTACGTCTTGTAGAGTTTTGAAAAAAGCCAACACTAATTTTTTTTTTTTTTTAACAAAACAATATTGTAAAAGATACAGTATCTTAAAGTTATAGTTTTTTCAAAGTTACAAAAAATGCCACATATATGAGACGTAGAAAAGCATACATTTTACATGTATATTTTACGATTAATTACGAAAAAAATAAGAAGCGTAACATCCAAACGAATTAAAAACTTACAGCAAGATATAGCGATTGAAAAAAAGTTACAAATGTTGACCTAACCTCAAGTAACACGAAAACGGCTTAATGAAATTTGTTCAAAATTTAACTATATCAACATAATATTAAATGCAAGTACTTCTGAAAGTTTGAAGAAATTATATTTATAATATTGAAATGCAAACTTGGTAGCTTGGAGTATGACTATTTATTCAAAATTTATTTACGTCTTCCAATATTTTTCTGTCTTGCTGACAGCCTCTTTAGGATTAAAATTGACAATTATAACAAAATAAGACTTAGTAAAAATTGAATAAGAGTAACACTCAATTTTTATGTAAAAGTATTCATAAATACAATAATATTATACCATGTCGATACAAAGATAACACGCATCATGAACATCTATGGCGCCTATAATTCAGTCCATATATTTACAAACTCTACTTAGTTCCATAGAAGTCATGTTCTTGAGAATACAATACTGTCATACACATGAAAATTTTTTCATGTAAAGAGTGATATTAAGGCACTGTTGACATTTTGAAAGTAAAAGCCTGGTAAGATCGAAACTCATACTAAATATGAATCACAGAGAACAATAACCGTTGAACGAGGCACAATATTGAGGATGTAGAAAAGCTGTCAAGAATTGTATATGAACCGTTTATAATAAATATGATAATTCTACATGTTTTCTTTACAAAATAACAAATAATTAAAAGCTATAGTTTAATTTTTATACTATTTTTGATTTGAAATAAAAAATTTTTGTAAGAGTTTTTAAGTTTTATTGTATTTAGTTGTCCATTTATATTCTTATCAACTAATGTTATAAAAATCATTTCAGAAAATTCACGTTTATACTTAATACAATGTTAACTTTTTGGCATTGCAGACTGTGTTAAGAGAAAATTAGTTTTCCACCGAAAGCTGAAGGTTTTTTGTATAAACCTATTGTACTAATGAAATTTATAATACGAGTAATATAACTATCTAGAAAAGAAATTAAATTACTGACTTCGTATTCGACTGTAATTTATAAGTAGAAAATATAGTTATTTTTACTCGAGTTAACGTATAAAAACGAAAAAGTATTTTATTTACTGTGTTTGATTTTCACATACACAGGAAATATATCTATAGCTATGAACAACAGAGAGACTTTGAGGTGCTACGCCTTTTCAAGTTTTCATTTTTTAGAAAAAAGAAAAAATACGTGTCGATTATTTTATTTACTAAACAAGACGGACAAAAAGGAATTTTTTATGCAAAATGGTAATTATTGTAACATAAGTAGCAGTTTGCTGTCAAAACGTTAAGTAACTATTATTTAATATGCAGCTGAAATTCTTAAAAAAACAAATTTTTTTAAAACTTGGGTCGCTGCTTGCGGGAAACCAATGGATTTAAAAGAAAGTTTAATAAGATCTTTTTAACTTGAGATTGAAACGTAATTTTCTTCATTGTTAACGATGTATGTTAATAATAATTTTTAACATAATATGAAAAGAAACCCTTATTATTCGTTTTCAGGAGGAGGGGGGAGTATACATCGTAACACTTTCAATCTTGGGGAGCTCTTTTGTCTACCAGATCAACCTTGGCTCATAGATCAAAATTCATAATAATAACGTGGTGTCAGTTTTGGTACATGTTTCGTACAAAACTAATTTTGTTTCTAAATTTTCACTTTATACTTTTATTTGGTGCCATTAACAGATTGAATAATGACATTAAATTCAACACTGTCAAATCTTACTAGATGAAAAAAATTTTAGGTGATGAAAAAAATTACTTTTCCTACGACCATGTACCTCAGCTGACACCACGCTCATAGCATGAATATGTATTTATACGCCAAGGCTTCACTGGCTGTCTGTTAGGTAGTATCGTTAATAAATTATGATATTACATTTCCGTACTTGTTAATTTTAAAGTTAGGAAGACGTACCTTTATATAGACTGAAGAAATGGTGAATAAATACTTATTCTTCATAACCTTTGTTTCATATTTCATGTTAAGTGTTTTTTTTTTGTTTTGATTCAACTTACTTGTCATACAGTTATGTGTAATTGAAAAAATCAAGAGAAATATTGGAGTACATTTATCTTTTTACGGTTTATTAAACAATATTAAATTTAGTTGTACATTCTAAATTCATAGCTGTGTACATAGTGTTCATAAATTCGAGAAATATTTTAAAAGTATTAAATCAAAACTTTGAGAATCCAGTTTTGGATGTAGAATCCGTTACAACAAAACAAGAAATTTCATTAGCGCTTCATCTAGAAAGTTTGATAAAAGATGCGGTCAGTTGTCGAGTATTTGTTGATACTTACGATAGTTTATGCTTCAATGATTGTGGTGCAGTACCTGAGCCTGTTGCAGTTAAAGATAATGAAGACAATTACTCTGTTGATGATTGTATGACCTAAAACGATTAATCTGATAAACAGATTTATCTTGAGTATAAAAAAATAAATACAATTTTGGCATTCAGGAAAAAAAAAGAAGAAGTTTAGAGTCAGTACAACAAAAATTCAAGAAAGTCTTGAATCAGAGAGCACAGAGGTCCGTTGCTATCTGCAAGTTCTTCATTCTCTTGTTCCTCCGCTAGATGATATAGCTTTTGACGTGGCCGTTCGGAATTCGCTTTTCCCTCTTGTAGTATTGGGTTTCGTGATAATGCGTCAGGTGGTCTACTGTTTACGTTCAGGTGGTATGTAACTTTAAACTCATCCCCTCTTAGTTCTGCTTGGAGCCTGCTAAAACGAATGTCTAGTTTTTTAGTTTAGTTTTTCTAGGTTCTCTAAGATATCACTCTGAAATCGTAGCGGGTAACACAAGTTAACTGTAACTTTGTTTAGTTGTCGAAAATCTGTGACGACTAACACCCTTTTTTTATTGTTTGATTCCGATTGATTTGCTTCTATCGAGGTGTTTGATCAATATAGCAAAGTGGAGGGCTCATTTATCCCTTGTTCGAGCATTGTCTTTATTTCGATTTTTATTTTATTCCTTATTGCCGGTGAATATTGGAATTTTTTACCACGATGGGTTTATTCAGCATCGTTATAATTTGATTTTTTAACAGGTGTGTTGCCTTGAGAGATTCTCCGTCAAGGCCAAATACATCAGTGTGTGACTTTATGAGTCTTCTTAAATATTCTATTTCTGCATAGTTGCAACCGGCTGCGTCTATGACTTGCATTATATCGTCTACCCGTTTTTGTTTCTCTAGCTCCTCTTTGTCACTTGCAAAATTTTTCGTTTTATATTTATCACAATTTTTTCCTTCAGTAGATACTTTTATCACTGCTTCTACCAAGTTTTCTACATTGTCCACTTTAACGTCTTCTGAGAGCTTCCGGTAAATTTCTTCGTAATCTAGCAGTTTTATTTCCAGAACCGGCACGTATTTTATCTTGTAACTTATACTAATACATTCTGCGACTGTTTTTCAATTAATGTTTCTGGCTATACAATTTCTGAATAATATTCCTTCCTCCATCTCTTGGAGAAGTATCCAGCCGTTTTTGGATTCATTTCTGCTTTTTATTATTCACGCATAAATTATTCGTCTCAATTTTGCAGGTATTTTAAAACACTCTAGCTTTAAGAGTAGTATATGTATGTCATCTAATCTAATCATATTCTCAGTGCCACTTATCTCGCCCTGGTATCGCTCAAAAGTATCCTACCCTATGATTCTTTTCTCGTGAATTAGGAAGTCATGGGGACGAAATGTAATGTGCACTCAAATCCGTGTAACTGAGCCTGTACTGTGTCCAATGTTTGCGTACTCCGTGAGTCACACTGATAATAGCTACTGAAGACCTTCTGTCTATAAGCGTGTCTGTGCCAAATAAATCTTCCTTCATAATCAAAATCTTTATGCCTGTATCCGCATAAAAAGTTTCCATTTTATTCTTTAACTGTGGTCCCCGTAATTAGACCGATGGTGATATATGCCCTGTTCCAGCTATTTTTATAGTGATTTTGGGGAGCTGCTCTATTTTTTCGTCACACTCTGAAAGCTTTGGTTGATCGTTTCCTTCCTGTGTTTCCAGCGCTTTTATCCGATTACTCTTTTTGCGGGCTCTTCTGCCTTTCCTCGTGCATTTGCCCCCTTCCCCCGTTGAATAGGAGTGTCTTCGTACTTTGCAGTATTACGTTCTAATGTTCCCTGCACTGCGTCAAAACTCGGGCTGTTAATGTGCGTTTTTGCCCCCACTATTTTTTTTCTCCACCTTTTGCGGCCTCTCTTTCACACATTCTCCCTCGCCAGACACGATTTTCTCCATATTTTTCTCTAATTGATGTTTGACGTTTGGGGACTACGCTGAACATTTTGCGAGTTTAAAGCTAATGGTGGATCTCTTCTACTGTCAGGAGCGTATACGCAATTTTTTTGCTGCTATGGACCACTATCCTGTGGCGGCCCCTTCCCAACTTAATCCATGTTATAGCCGTCCCTGCTATCTTGATACTTGTAGCCGTTTTCAGAACGGTTGCATGTATTTCTGCAGTAATTACTATACAAGTCATCGTTGCCCTGGTTGTCGTAATAGTAATTACCTCTTGGGTAATAATTACTATACCTGTGATTGTTATTATTACTGCTGTTATTGTTAGTATTATTTTTTACATTGTTATTATTATTTCCATTATTTTAATTATCATTCTTTTAGTAAGGCCACGTTGGGCCATTGTTAAAGCCCCTGTAATGATTACTATAACTATTGTTATGAAAGCTATTATTATCACCCCCATAATTATAGGTATTTCTGTTGGTGTAGGTATTTTTTGTAGATTGGTTATGCTTCTCGTTTCACTGTCTCTCCTCTTTCTCCCTGACTTGTTTGTATGAGTGATAGTCTCTTGCATAGTATCTTGGTTTCTCACAATAATTTTTATTTTCCTTTAGTTCTTTTCCGTAATCCCTTAAAGTCTTCCTGTCATTTATCACCACTAGTAGTTTTTGGTATTTTTCAACTAAAAGTTCAGCCATCGCAGTATATACGGCGTTTTTTGTTTGCTGCTGCTGCTCCTTGTACCCCATTTGTAATTTCCGTTGTTTTCTTTTCTTTTCTCTTCTTTTCTCGCCAGGTTTACTAGTGGCTCCAACTCTGTTGTTACCTTATTGTACGTGGACAGAGCACTTACTGGTATTCCATGCCATAAACTAAAATTGCTCTTGATTTTTAATGACAACTAATAGAATTCATAAAATACTAATGATACTTCTACTAACCTTTACAGACCTTGACACCCTTCTACGAACATACATGTATACATTTTATTTTAAAATTAATTTAATGATAAAGTACAATAAGAAATGAATCTTAATAGTAAATCAATACATACATGTATGTGTATAAGTGTACATTGCTATCTTGTACTACTTATATTAATAAAATGGTTAATGTATGTGGTCGTCATTTCCATTATGACGACTTACATTATTATCTATCAAGATTCCTAACCGCCCTTTACCAACCACATTAATACTTTCACATTGACTGTGACGTATACATTTTCATATGTTTTTCCACACGGCCCAGAATACTAATACATGGACCTTATGCATACTGATTCTAAGCGATAAATTTTCTTCTGTAACAAAAAGTGAAATTACAAATCAATCAACATTAATGCTATTTCACTTTATGTGTATTAAATTGATAGCTTAAAGTTTTTAGTGTGCTGAGCTTTTTTGGAAATATTTGTGTTAAACTATCAAACAATTAAAATTTTCCTGTCATTTTTATGTGATATGATACTAATACATATTAATAAAAAAACACTTAGTTTCACAATCATACAAACCCATGAAATCATTGCCGTATTAGGGAGTCTCATTATTATAAGTCAATTCGCAAAGCCAGTCCAGTGATTTAATTTGTATTAAGTTTGCTTTCAGATACACACATATTTGTTAGAAAGTTGCTAAATTATTTCTAGCTTAAGTAGAACACAATGAACCTTAAGGACTTTCATTTTGAGAAATAAAGAAATAGAAATGTATGTGTAAAGCTAAAATCGAGAGTTCCATTTACAAACTATACACTGGTCCTTATTGAAATTTAATTAAGAGGAGACAATAAGTTATGCTGAGTACCGAAGACAATAAAATTTAAACAGTTTTCCATTTTTTAAGATAAAAAATCAAGAATGTGTATGTAAAGCTAAAAGCAGATGGTCAATTTCAAAGCTATTCACTGATCCTCATTGTAATTTTATTGAGGAGGAAAAATTTGTCATGCTGAATATATCTTGAAATATGGGCAGCCAATTTAAACAAAGAATGCTCCTAAAACAATCACAGAACGTATATTAGAATTTAAAAAAAATATAAAAAGGCGAGATACATGCAAGTAACTAGCGATTATTGAACGTATTCCAAGCAAGAACTATTGTATATTACACAAATACATTTTTATCTTAATATTTTTGTCATCGCCTAAAAAAGCATAAAATAAAAGATAATTGTGAGATTAGCATGCATAGCCAGCAAAAGAACAAAGTCCTACCATTAAAAATATATAGATTACTATAAGACAGTTGGAAACAATAGTGTACTGGGTGTAAAATGGCAGTACAACTACGAGTTAGTGCGCGTGCTCTCCTACTTTTGGGAAACTGAGTTCTCCAAAGAGTGAAACGCCTATACCAATATGTGGGACGATCACTGCACCCTTAATGGCGAAGCACACCTTTACCTTTGCTTAAAAAAGGGAATGACTAGCATACTTACGCACTTTATAAGCATAATATATACGCATATTTCTGAATATACCTTTTTCAACAACGGAAAAGTTATTACCCATTAATAATGGGATGAATGACGACAAAAAAAAGTGTACGTCTAGAACTAAGGGGTTTTTTAGGGTTGCTGAGACTGACTATGACGATGGCAACGGCCTCTGAGGTACCTGGTGCTCGAGGTGGGTGGTGTCCTTGTCATCTTCCAGAGTTTAATAATATTTGTAACATAATTCGTCGAAACTCTCTATTTGTAATATGATAAGTTAGAACTTGTTACTCAGGAATTTAAGTATAGGTACCTTTATTTTTATGAAACGGATTTCTTATATATGGTGAGTAGTAAGGGTAAGTAATTTCTAGACACCTCTGACATCACCGTCTGGTGCTAGCGATCGGGCCCGAGGTGAGTGTTTGGTCGTGCTGTTGGAGGAGGGAAGGAGTGGGATCCCTAGCTGGAGAATTTTGGTGGCTTCAAGGAGTGGCACGGTTTTTAAAATCTGGTGGGGCGTTGGAGGTGGGGTAGAAAGGTGAAAATAATGAAGTCGTTTGGAAAGAGGTTGACAAAATTAATTTATAGCAGGATATAAAGTGACAAACATACAAAAACAATGTAAAAACGTAAGGTAATTATTTATAGTATAAAATGTATCGTGATATAATATTAATACACATAGGTAAAGTTGTCACTGATAAAAAGTGTTGTTAATCTAAGAGGTTATAGTTTTATACAATGTAAGTGATGAATAGAACGCAAGATGTCTAGTTTTTTGTGATGTGTTTTAACGTGGGATGTATATTTTAAAATTAATTAAAGTAAAATATTTTTAGACTTACAGTTTTGATGACATGTTGAGGATATAACGCACCTATTTTTTAGTTTCTTACGTCTAGTAATTTTATTGTTAAAAGTTACACTTATTTCATCATTAGTTGAAAATATTGAACAAAACATACCTAAAGTATAATTATGAGACATAAAAAACAAAAATCGATACAGAAATGACCACACACTTGAGAGTCAATACTATGCAATTCTTGTACGTTCCACTCGTAACTAATAAAGTTCCGTCTAAGTCGATCAACATGATGTGAGACAGCGGGTAGCAACCCATAACTGTCAAAGAAAACTCCGTGTCCGCTGGTATCGACATAGGAGGCAACCCAATGCGTGCCAGGGCTTGTGCTCTCGTCTGTATTAGCTACAAGGGCACACGGTCTCGTCTGAAAAAATGGCAGTTTGTGTGCTGGAAGTACCCCGACTGTCAGTGTCAGAATATGCCACAGCGCTTTTTGTATTTGTAGTGAATTCATCTTCCCTTATTTCGGCGTACACAAGTGCAGTAGAGTCCCCACTTTTTCTAGATTTCCAAAGGTTAATGCTTTTCATGAGGTTCCCGGACTCTTGTGTAGCAGCAGCAGCAGAGGAGGAGGACGACTGGCTTAAACGTGCAGGTTTTATTATCGGCTCTTGATTTTTTTTTTTTTTTTTTTTACATCTAAGGCATTATTTGGTGTGGCATAAGAGGGAGTAACTTCTGTTGAATGGGAATGTACTGTCCGGTTGATTCAGGTTCATAAATAATTGACAGGAGCTAAAGCACAGCTAAAAGTTTTCTTTTTTCGACCATAATAACAGCAAAAGTAATCATTATCGCGAGAAAGATGTCCAAAAGATGGGCAAGAGTATTCTTCAAGATCTATTATTTGACGACCCAAAACTTTTTCCAGTAATTTTTGCTTTTGATTACCTCGAACGCAAATTTGAAGAGCACTTCTTGCTATAGCACATAGAGCGCTATATAAATCCTCCATATTAGCTTCACCATCAAACCACTCGAGTCCATGAAAATAACACGTTATATAACTATTTGTAGCTAAAAGTCCTGACGTCAATTCCGTAGTGTTGTAGGGCGGTTTTGTAATCCAATGTGAACTAAAGTTACAGTCGACACCCACCACGGCGATTTTGTTTGGTAAAAAGTCACTATTTTTATGGTAAAATGCTTGAATATGTAAGATGAAAATAAATTTTTCTATGATTTTTTGTGATAAGCCACGTCCACTGTCTTAAATGGTACGCGGCATACTAATCGTTCAACGAAAGATTGGAGATTACGATATGAGGAAAAGAAGTTTGTAACACCGCATAAGAAATGGTAGTGAATATGAGAAGAGGAGTGATGGTGGTTAACGGTGGTTGTGGTGGCACAAGAAAGGTAATAAAATGAGAGAAAAAAAAGTCTTTTTAGGCGTTGAAATCCACAAATATCTAACGGATTGAGTTTATTTCTAACACGTTGTCAAATTCTGAGTAAAGAACGCAATTTATCGTTTTTGTCAAAGGCGTCTCAAAACGTACTTCTATTCTGTTTGATCCAATTTTACTAAATTTCAATGACTTGCAAAGTGCGTGCAAAAATCTGGAGTAAGATAAAATTCAAAAAGACAATACCCTTTTGGATAATCTTTTCTGTGTATGTTGTTTCCCTCGTTCATGTTATGTATTCTGGAGCCAGAAAATAATGTTTGATGAGCTTCAACGTACATAGATTCACTTCCTGTAAAAGTAGGTTCTAATGGTTTGCTTGGAATTTGTACCCCATCAATGTATAATGCCAAAAAAATTAATAGAGTAGTTTTGGAAATTAAAGGGGTTCAGTTTTCTGCCCCCATTGAAAGCTTTGTTGTCGACGAAACCTAGTGTTGTTATTTTTGGTAACTGGCCAAGAATAACGTTTCTAAGCAGTTGCCTGTAATACCACTGTGCATAGTAAAAGATTTAACCTCCACACGGGTAAATGGATATTTTGCAGTAGTGCTTGCTGAAGTATTTGCATGTACAATAAAAACTGTGGAGCTCACTTTTACTCGTCGAACAAGAAGTGTTGCTTCGGTAATACTAACTGGATAATTCCTTGTAGATGCATCCATTAAACAAAATGCATCCTTCGAATGAACCAGACGTAGAAGAACTTCGACACCATTTAATAAAAGTTTGTCTGGATTAAACAAATCACAATGCAAATGACCCATCAAGTCCACTATCATAACATCGACTATACACTCTTGACGTTTTGCGAGAGATATATTTTTCTCTGATCCAGGTAGTTTATTCATCTCACCAGCTACATCGGTTTCCCAAAGACTCGTGGACATGTGAGAATTTTTTGCTGCAGGTCCGTAATTTAATAGTGTTTCGATGTATGCTCTGTACAGATAAGCATTGTTAGGAGGGGTCACTAGTTTTTGATTAAAATATACATCAACTCGATTAAATATAGAGTGTAAGAAATTGTTTACTGGAGCTACAGACGGTTAATGATGAAACATGTTTAAAATAAACCCACTAACTTGCCTCAAACGCTATCTGAGTAAGAGGAAGAGAAAATGAATCCAACTTACTCTTGAGACACGGATCAGTGTGACTATGCATAGAAGACATTATTAATATTTAACTAAAAGTATCGGCCACTTTAGATTTTTTTTTCCTGCCCTTTTTTACTCTTTTTAGTGTTACCACGCTTATTTTTTTTACCATTCTTGTTTTCCCCCTTCTTTTTAGCAACACTCTTTTTGCGTCCACATTTTGTCACTCGAGATGTTTTCTTTTGAGCACGATTCGTAGAGATGTGATGGGTAGCGCTTCTGCTACGAGACTGCGCTCGACGTTTATACGGTAAAGCATTGTATCCGGATCCTTCCATTAATCTAACAAGCTTTTCCGCTGCCTTACGTTTCAAGTTTGTACCTTATTCGATTGCATGATTTGTCAATGCATCTTTAAATGGCAAATCACGTTGACCAATGTCATTAATTATATTTACACCAGCTCGGAAAACTTCTTTTCCAATAGCGCTTGCACCTTTTGTTATATATGGCATAGCTGTGTGAAAAAGCCCTGTGAAAAAAGAGCCTAAGCCATAACAAATTGCCAAATTGGTTTCTTATATCTATGTCGATTGTATAAAATCTGTTATTGAGGGATACGTATGCAACAGGCGTATACCTCTTCACGATTGTACTACCAAAATGAACATCTTTACCATCCAAGATAACTATTTGTAACAAAGGTGCAAACGTGTCTCCAACAATACGTGGTTTACTTCTATTAGAGTAAATAAAAAGTTGATCAGGCACTGCTCTTGACACGCTTGCCAGCTGTTTACCATGAATTAGCATTCTGTTATCATCCTTCATTTCTACACGATCTTTTTCGATATAAATTATTCCTTCTTCGAATCGTAAAATGCGTTGTACTGCGTTTGATAACCAAGATAATTTTCCACCCTTATCTACTTCAAAATGTATCATTATAAATGAAAACACTGTTTCTTTTTTTTCTAAGGTGGGTACACCAATAAATACGAATCCATTGTCCTTGTTATAAATTAACTTACGCTGATATTCTTCATCTTCAGAGATATATTCCATCCATTTGTTATTTATTGCTTCACATAAGCTATTTATCAAGTCGTATGTGCCATGTTAAAAATGACATTATGTTTTATCGTCAGGTGCACTGAGTAAAGCGTCCTTTCGAGTGACATGTAAAATAGTGCACGGTACGTAAATCTCTAAAATTCCAACCTCCCATTTTCTACACAGCTCGATTTCTTTTGGTAATTGAGTAGAAAAATTCGTTGTAGTATTATTAGGAAAATATTTCATACTGCTGTTGCTTGGCAAAGTTATCATAAAATCGTTATGAACCATATCTCAAGTTTCTTTCAAAAGTCCAAGAATTAAACTTTTCTGGATAACCCACCCAACTAATGAAATATTGTTTGTTTCTTCCCTTTCCTTTAATTCAAATTATTTTTTCAATTTTATGGTCCTGATCTAATACTTGCTCTTTAGCGACTGGGCTAAGCTCCTCAGGGTAAAACAATCCCTCAATATTTTCATCATCTAAATCATGCAACTAATATGTGTATAAATTTTGTCTTTTGCTAACACTGACAATTTTAAATATTTCTTCACTCCAGGACTCAATGGCGCCTTTTTTTAATACGTTTTTCTCACGACAGATACGCACGTATCTCCAACTTCATACTTTGATTTAGCTTGACGATTCTGACGATGTTTTTGCTTTTGTGTTCGTGAGCTTACTAAATTTTTTCTCGCAATGTGCGCGTTATGTATAGTTACTGCACTGGGTACTATCTTGATTGTGGAGTGGGGTGATTTATTGTACCCATCAATTAAATCTTGCAGTACAACGATGTAGTGGTATATATTTTTATATACAAAATATTTGTACATACGTTTCTTCAGTGTTCGTATGAAACACTTTACTACAGCTGCTTTAACGTCAGGGTTACTCACAATCCGAAATTTAATTCCATGATGCTTTAACAACTGTTGGAACTCGCTTCCTAAAAATTCCTTTCCCTGATCTGTTTAGACTGTTTTTGGAAATCGATAGTGTTTATTATCGAGAATTTTAATAAAAGCTGTGGTAACTTTACGGCAAGTTTCATCACGTAATGGTTGAGCTTATACAAATTTACTCGAAACGTCTATTACAACGAGAATGTACGACAAACAGCTGTTGTAGTTTTTGATAGACGTCAATTGAATGAGATCAGCCTCCCACAAATCATCCAAAGCGTTGACATCGTAAAAAAGGCACGGAAATTTACGTCAAATAGTTTTGTGTAATGTGTAAACGTCTCGGCCCTTTAACCATTGCTTTATTTTATCTGATGAAACATTTTTATTTAATCTTATTAAACTTCTAGCCTCGGTAAAACCAGCCTCATGACTAGGCGTAAGGTATTGTTTTTTCAACGCGTCCATTTTTGCAAAATCCAAGCCACTGTACGCCTCCTAGTCCTCCTCCCTTTTGCAAAGGGTTAGATGTTTTGAATATGCTTTTGATGTTACTTTTAATAATTTTATCTTCTTTAATAGTAGTTTTCTCAAATGATTGATATGCTTCACTGCCGTCTTCACTCGACAATTCATCGATAATATCGTCATAGTCACGGTCCATCTTCTCTCTAGAGTTGAATAATTTTTGACGAGTCTTTGATAAGGTCTCGACTCGATTAACCTTACGAATCTCCTACAGGTCATCATTTTCTACAAACTTTCGAGGAGTAACAATCTCGCACAACATATTACCCATTTTTTTTCTACCCACAGATTTGACTGTTTTTCTGCGTCTTGCTGCATCATTTATTAAGTCAATAATATTAGAACCTTGTATTTTTTCACCATCAATGGTCACGACACCCTCACTATTCCAACTTATTTTACGGTTATTCTTTTTTAAATAATTTAAAAGTTATTTAGAATTTTTTTGATATGCTTTAGGTATAGTTTTCAGAATCATTTCATCACTCATTCGATCATTTGCATCTGTATCATATTTTTCCTCCTCTATTTCCGTTGATACGTATGGATTTCTTTATTCATCTATGAAATGAAAGTATCTTTATGAGAACCTTAAATATTCTTTTGATTTTTTACGTTCGTCGTTGAACGCATTGGAGTCAAGAATTTGTTTCAATTCATTACTAAGCAACTGAGGTTGTTTCCAACAGTTTGTGTAGATTGTAAAACTCGTTGCGATAAAAAATCGTTAGTAGCAGTAGAAACAGGTATTACAGCTTTCTGGAAGGGTTTTACATTTTCACTGTGTATTCTTTCGAGCTGTTTTTTTAAAATTAAAACCATTTTTTTACTTTCTCTATAGCATTTTAAATCTTTTTATTTTATAAAGCTCTTTTTAATATTGAGCTTAATACCACTTGAAGTATAAAAGGAAGAAACCATTATCTTGTTGTCCAATAATTTTTCTTTTTTTTTTTTAAAGAATCTTTACTGTCGCAGCCTCCATCCGTCTTTTTTATCTTTTTTTTTTTAGAAACGACTTTCTTCAACACATTTTTTTTTTCAACGCACCAAGTATTAATACTGCCAGCTCGAAGCCTAGATAAAGTTTGACGTAAAAATTTTTATGATTCGTTGGCTTAACGACCGGGACGAAGCTTGACCTTGTAATAAAGTTAACGATGATGCAACTCGATCTTAGAAGTCAGCATTATCTTAGAGGATGCAATCTGATTCTAGCCAGTAGGATATACACACCAAAGGTGACTTACTTGAAGGTTAGTGGGGGTGGGGGAATCTTGGTGGTTAATACACAGACAAAACTGCTATTTTGCGAAAAATTTTCGTAACTTCATAATGTTGTTACTCAACACTTCAAATGCTTTTGGAGTTAGCATTAGTAACATTTAATGAATACATACGTCCATTTACGTATCAAACAGATATTTTTACTTTATATTTGAATGTGAAAAACTTTTTATAAAAATCATAACTACAAGTCTAAAATAAACGTATCACTGTTTTTGAGGACACAGAGAAATCGTTAAAAGTCTTTCCCTGAACCTTTTTTTTTCTCAAATGTATGTTTAAATTTTATAGATAACACGAACTGCTGTCTACAATTTCTGGCACTTTTTTTGACATTCTTGAAGCCTGAACTCAAGTAAATAAATTAGTTTCATTTAATCTATCTTTTGCAATTTATCTTTTAAATTAAATTTTTAAGATTGCTTACGTCAAAGGTTCATGAAAAATTTTATAACTGGCTATTACATTAGAAGCAATGCGAATTCGATTCATTTGTTTATTTTTCGTACGAAACTTATTTCAGATCCTTCTGATTATTTCTTAACTGAAGATACATCGAAAGAATTATGTTTTTATACAATGCAAAGTTTTTAGTATAAATATTTTATTGTTATATCAGTTTCCTCTTGAGATAGGCACTCTCAAGGACAAACATTATTTACCATTAGGTTAGGCAATGGTATCTACGGGTTGAGAACGCAGAATTTGTCATTATTGAATTGAAAGCTTTTACGTTAATCTCCGAGGTTAAGTAGCATTTTCTACGATTAGTTTTTACTTATGTGGTCTTATTTTATTTAAGTCTCATCGTTTTGCCTGAGCTGTTGATTTTCATGGGTTGATCAACTATTTCTCTTATGCTTTGTCAACGAAATCATAGGTGTATTTAAGTTCGTCCCGGTACTTATACATGTTTATACGTATAAACTTTACGTATGAATTTTATCTTACTCCAGATTTTTCCACGCACTTTGCAGGTCATTGGAATTTAGTAAAATTGGATCAAACAGAATAGAAGTACGTTTTGAGACGCCTTTGACAAAAACGATAAATTGCGTTCTTTACTCAGAATTTGACAACGTGTTAGAAATAAACTCAATCCGTTAGATATTTGTGGATTTCAACGCCTAAAAAGACTTTTTTTTCTCTCATTTTATTACCTTTCTTGTGCCACCACAACCACCGTTAACCACCATCATTCCTCTTCTCATATTCACTACCATTTCTTATGCGGTGTTACAAACTTTTTTTCCTCATATCGTAATCTCCAATCTTTCGTTGAACGATTAGTATGCCGCGTACCATTTAAGACAGTGAACGTGGCTGATCACAAAAAATCATAGAAAAATTTATTTTCATCTTAGATATTCAAGCATTTTACCATAAAAATAGTGATTTTTTACCAAACAAAATCGCCGTGGTGGGTGTCGACTGTAACTTTAGTTCACATTGGATTACAAAACCGCCCTACAACACTACGGAATTGACGTCAGGACTTTTAGCTACAAATAGTTATATAACGTGTTATTTTCATGGACTCGAGTGGTTTGATGGTGAAGCTAATATGGAGGATTTATATAGCGCTCTATGTGCTATAGCAAGAAGTGCTCTTCAAATTTACGTTCGAGGTAATCAAAAGCAAAAATTACTGGAAAAAGTTTTGGGTCGTCAAATAATAGATCTTGAAGAATACTCTTGCCCATCTTTTGGACATCTTTCTCGCGATAATGATTACTTTTGCTGTTATTATGGTCGAAAAAAGAAAACTTTTAGCTGTGCTTTAGCTCCTGTCAATTATTTATGAACCTGAATCAACCGGACAGTACATTCCCATTCAACAGAAGTTACTCCCTCTTATGCCACACCAAATAATGCCTTAGATGTAAAAAAAAAAAAAAAAAAAATCAAGAGCCGATAATAAAACCTGCACGTTTAAGCCAGTCGTCCTCCTCCTCTGCTGCTGCTGCTACACAAGAGTCCGGGAACCTCATGAAAAGCATTAACCTTTGGAAATCTAGAAAAAGTGGGGACTCTACTGCACTTGTGTACGCCGAAATAAGGGAAGATGAATTCACTACAAATACAAAAAGCGCTGTGGCATATTCTGACACTGACAGTCGGGGTACTTCCAGCACACAAACTGCCATTTTTTCAGACGAGACCGTGTGCCCTTGTAGCTAATACAGACGAGAGCACAAGCCCTGGCACGCATTGGGTTGCCTCCTATGTCGATACCAGCGGACACGGAGTTTTCTTTGACAGTTATGGGTTGCTACCCGCTGTCTCACATCATGTTGATCGACTTAGACGGAACTTTATTAGTTACGAGTGGAACGTACAAGAATTGCATAGTATTGACTCTCAAGTGTGTGGTCATTTCTGTATCGATTTTTGTTTTTTATGTCTCATAATTATACTTTAGGTATGTTTTGTTCAATATTTTCAACTAATGATGAAATAAGTGTAACTTTTAACAATAAAATTACTAGACGTAAGAAACTAAAAAATAGGTGCGTTATATCCTCAACATGTCATCAAAACTGTAAGTCTAAAAATATTTTACTTTAATTAATTTTAAAATATACATCCCACGTTAAAACACATCACAAAAAACTAGACATCTTGCGTTCTATTCATCACTTACATTGTATAAAACTATAACCTCTTAGATTAACAACACTTTTTATCAGTGACAACTTTCCCTATGTGTATTAATATTATATCACGATACATTTTATACTATAAATAATTACCTTACGTTTTTACATTGTTTTTGTATGTGTGTCACTTTATATCCTGCTATAAATTAATTTTGTCAACCTCATTCCAAACGACTTCATTATTTTCACCTTTCTACCCCACCTCCAACGCCCCACCAGATTTTAAAAACCGTGCCACTCCTTGAAGCCACCAAAATTCTCCAGCTAGGGATCCCACTCCTTCCCTCCTCCAACAGCACGACCAAACACTCACCCCGGGCCCGACCGCTAGCACCAGACGGTGATGTCAGAGGTGTCTAGAAATTACTCACCCTTACTACTCACCATATATAAAAAATCCATTTCATGAAAATGCAGGTACCTATTATTAAACTCCTGAGTAACAAGTTCTAACTTATCATATTACAAATAGAGAGTTTCGACGAATTATGTTACAAATATTATTAAACTCTTGAAGATGACAAGGACACCACCCACCTTGAGCACCAGGTACCTCAGAGGCCGTTGCCGTCGTCATAGTCAGTCTTAGCAACCCTAAAAAACCCCTAAGTTCTAGACGTACACTTTTTTTTGTCGTAATTCATCCTATTATTAATGGGTAATAACTTTCCCGTTGTTGAAAAAGGTATATTCAGAAATATGCGTATATATTATGCTTATAAAGTGCGTAAGTATGCTAGTCATTCATTTTTTAAGCAAAGGTAGAGGTGTGCTTCGCCGTTAAGGGTGCAGTGATCGTCCCACATATTGGTATAGGCGTTTCACTCTTTGGAGGACTCAGTTTCCCAAAAGTAGGAGAGCACGCGCACTAACTCGTAGTTGTACTGCCATTTTACACCCAGTACACTATTGTTCCCAACTGTCTTATAGTATTCTATATATTTTTACTGGTAGGACTTTGTTCTTTTGCTGGCTATGCATGCTAATCTCACAATTATCTTTTATTTTATGCTTTTTTAGGCGATGACAAAAATATTAAGATAAAAATGTATTTGTGTAATATACAATAGTTCTTGCTTGGAATACGTTCAATAATCGCTAGTTACTCGCATGTATCTCGCCTTTTTATATTTTTTTTAAATCCTGATATACGTTCTGTGATCGTATCAGAAGCATTCTTTGTTTAAATTGGCAGCCCATATTTCAAGATATATTCAGCATGACAAATTTTTTCTCCTCAATAAAATTACAATGAGGATAAGTGAATAGCATTGAAATTGACCATCTGCTTTTAGCTTTACATACACATTCTTAATTTTTTATCTTAAAAAATGGAAAACTGTTTAAATTTTATTGTATTCGGTACTCAGCATAACTTATTGTCTCCTCTTAATTAAATTTCAATAAGGACCAGTGTATAGTTTGTAAATGGAACTCTCGATTTAAGCCTTACATATACATTTCTATTTCTTTATCTCTCAAAATGAAAGTCCTTAAGGTTCATTGTGTTCTACTTAAGCTAGAAATAATTTAGCAACTTTCTAACAAATATGTGTGTATCTGAAAGCAAACTCAATACAAATTAAATCACTGGACTGGCTTTGCGAATTGACTTATAATAATGAGACTCCCTAATACGGCAATGATTTTATGGGTTTGTATGATTGTGAAACTAAGTGTTTTTTTATTAATATATATTAGTATCATATCACATAAAGATGACAGGAAAATTAAAATTTTTTGATAGTTTAACACAAATATTACCAAAAAAGCTTAGCACACCAAAAACTTTAAGCTATCAATTCAATACACATAAAGTGAAATAGCATTAATGTTGATTTATTTGTAATTTCACTCTTTGTTACAGAAGAAAATTTATCACTTAGAATCAGTATGCATAAGGTCCATGTATTAGTATTCTGGGCCGTGTGGAAAAACATATGAAAATGTATACGTCACAGTCAATGTGAAAGTATTAATGTGGTTGGTGAAGGGCGGTTAGGAATCTGGAAAGAAAATATTGTTAGTCAAAATAACGGAAATGACTTTTACATACTATAACCATGTTCTTAATATAACTAGTACAGGCAAGCAACGTCCACTAATATACATACATGTATGTATTAGTTGATCTTTGAGATTAATTTCTTATTGTGTTTTTTGATAAAATAAGTTTTAAAATAAGATAAAATGTATACATGTAACAGTGTGGTCACTTAGTTGTTCCAGTTTAAAAAAAGTGAAAAAGTACTATGACTGGCCATAAAACCCACACTGTTGTTACATTAGTCAAGATTATTGATATGATTTTTTTTAGTTGAGAAATAAAATAGTCAATTATTTTCTCAAATTAATACGTTATTAGTCATGTATTAACAGCAACAGTTATGAATTTATTGAGTATTTAATTATTTAATTGTTTTTTTTGGAAGACTATAAAAATTTTTTTTTTTTGATTAGTAATGAAACAAACCTATCTGAATTTTAACATTTCTTTTTTTAAGACATTTTTTAAAATGTTTTATGTCCCCAGTTTTATTTAGTGAGGGTAAATTTAAGCAAATAGTGAATTATCTCCAAATTTTTTAATTTATTCAGCACTTTAAACAGTACATTTACTTTTTTAGCTAACAAAATTCTCTGTAAGTGTATTTTTAACACAGAGCAAGTGATGTACAAAAATGTTTGTCTTATAAGAGATTCTTTAAGAGAGTAATGGAAAAAAATAATATATTTCCGCTTAGTAGAAATTTATTAAAGAATAATTATAAAAACAATGAATTTTATTTCCTATGAGAATATTACGTAGTATAGTGTTCGAGATTACATAAAAATGTAAGTATTAGGAGTTTACAGATTTTATTAGTGAATATTTAAAGCTCTACTAAATGATTTTCATGTATTGCCTGATGTTATTATTTGTACAAAGACCTGGCTGGGTTCTCAAGCAAACATATATATTGACAGAATAAACTACTCAGCTTGCACCAACAGCAGTAACATCAATAAAGCAGATGGTGTTGTTACTTAGAACAAAAAGACATTAAACATGTATCTGCATTGTAGATAACAGGACCATTAAAACGACTATTTGTTCTACTAAAGAATAAGGAAAAAGTAAAAAAAATAGTAAGATATAGATCTCAACACAGCAAGTAATATACATAAACCTGACATCACTAGAAACCTAAAAATAAAGTTAAGTTCTTTCAAATCCCTTGACATAAAATCATGCACTAAATTTAAAGTAATAAAAGTAATTTACTCCCTGAATAGTAAAATTACTGGTGTTGGCAAAATACATGCAAGCATTTATTAAAAAATTAGATGGTTGTTTGACCTCCCTATAGTGTAGTTTTTTCAACAAATGTTTTAAAACAGGTTAGCACGCACAATACTTCAAAAGGGAGGATGTGGTATGTATGTACAAGAGAGAAGATAAGCATGTGCCAAGAAACTATGGACGAACATGTATAATTTCTGATTCTAAAAAGATTTAAAAAAAAAGTTTATACCAGATCATCTGACTTTGCAATTTCTGATAACATAATATCAAAACAATAATATAGGTTCTGGATGAACAAATGATGTGGAAATGTATTAGCAGAAGAGGGTAATGAAAATTCAATCAAGGATAGACTAATGCGTACCACAGTAAAGTATGCTACAAGTTAATACAAAGCTCTTAACAAAGGGGTTTTACAAAGTACAGTACTTAAGCCATTGCTTTTTCTAATTTACTTCCACTTTCTACTTTATTACTTTATTAAGTAGAGGATATTATATCATATGATGATGATACAGCAGTTTGCTACAGTTCTGATTCATGGTCTGATAATAATTATATTTCATCTATAAATTAAGTATAATATTTAATTAGCTCAGTTCTATAAGAATAAAAGGCTGCAATTATTATTAGAATACTATTGATGACTGTTGGTAAAAATGGAGATTTTCCTCCCAACAAATTTTTAGTTGCTGTTAAAAATAATGAAATTTGTAGAAAAACTAAGATCAAATATCTAGGTTTGAATAAATAATGTGAATTTTATTAGGATGAACATCTAGTAAGCAATAGAAAGGAAAACCATTGTACATACATGGTTTGTGTTTACTAGACTTAAAGTTGTACTGAATATAAGCGAATTACCGTCAGTGTACTGAGTACTGTTTTATAGCACAGCTACACATCGTATATTGATATAGGATTATGTTTAGTGCTTACCGAGAAATTCTGATAAGTTCATCTTATTAACAAATGCATATGTCAAAGTTTATTTTCAAGAACAAATATAAAAGAACAAACATTACCTTAAAACCACTTACAATTGAATAGGCATACTATTATGAATGTTTGTTACATTTATTCAGTGACTTGAAAACCAATTATTTAATTATTAGCAACACAACCTAATAAGAATATCCCATACTCATGACGTGCAAACTAATCAGTGGCAACTGCAAATACAAATATGTGGCCACTCCTATTTTCAATACTAGCCAAATGAAAAAAGTAGAAAAAAGATAGATCTTTGTTTAAGAACTAGAATAGAATGTACGATCAAAATTGATCTAGCTGT
This sequence comes from Copidosoma floridanum, assembly GCF_036245765.1. Classification (NCBI taxonomy): domain Eukaryota; kingdom Metazoa; phylum Arthropoda; class Insecta; order Hymenoptera; family Encyrtidae; genus Copidosoma; species Copidosoma floridanum. The sequence goes on along the minus strand of NW_028321897.1, from coordinate 36,528,971 downwards.
AAATAAACATCTTATTAGAAGTAAGAACCCTGTATAGTCCTACACTATATACGGATGATGTACGGCAACAGTGCGAACGGATGTGTGCGTGAGTGCACGGCCACTAGAGGCAGGTGCGTAAAAAGAGGGGAGAGAGAGAAGCGAGAGCGGTATCGATAAGAAGTGAGACAGAAGTGTTTGAGGTGTGAGAGAGTTGCCGTCAGGAGAGATTGTGAACGTTGTAATATTGTGTTTGTCGATAAACAAGTAAACAATTTATATGCAAATCGATGTGTGTAATTGAAAACCTGAAGAGTCCCATTCCTTGCTGACAATCCTAATTTTTGTCTTTGTTTATTACTAAATAAATTGAGAGTATAGATGATTGATTGGCGTGGTTACGCCACGCAAGCAAGTTATTAAAGTCCACCGCGGCACCCACGAATACTATTTACTTCTTAGTTAGAGTTTCAAATGCTCAATCAGTGAGAAGAAATATTCAACATAGTATTGAAATAGAATTATTTTGATGAAATAATAGTTTATACGCTAAGCACTTTGCAGCTAAAGAATAAGGGACAAAATACTTGAAGTATATCAAAGATGTTCAGTCCACACAAAAGTACTAACATAGCTTTTTCCTTTATTTTCTGCAACGTGACTGGCTGAACTGTGAATACACACGCATATTAATTTTATTAATAAAAGTGAGTTTACGATGAATATACACGTGTCAATGTATCGATGAATCAATAAGGGCATCAGTACATTTAGTACTACGGAAAGAATTTTGTTAATAAATAATAGTAAGTAATCCAATACACATCTTACCGTTTTCCTTTAGATTATGATACATATAGCTATGTACATATAGTTAGTATAAAGTTTTTTATGTATGCATACTGCAGTGTCTGCAATGTATTCAATGCATACTTGTATGTATGTGTGTGTAACTCGTGTTCTTATCCATCGAAGTGTGCATGTGTTTAGGTGTCTGTACTATCTACTTTGTAAATGTACATACATGTGTGTTTATATATAACATGCACATAGACTAGTTAAGATTATTTTCTTAATAAAGTAAAACACCAAAATATTACATTTCGATACTAGTGTGCGAGAAAGGCGATTGACGCACGCGTGTCAATCACCTAACCTCTCGCACGTGTGGTGTATACAACTTTTCGTCACATCGTTCGGGGAAACAAGATTATGAGCCATCTAATGTAGCTCTGCAAAGATCTCGACGTACACACTCACTCACACGAGTTGTGAGTCACATGTGTAAATCAATTAAGATCTTTAGAGCTACAACAGATGGCTCATACTCAAGGTCCCTGCACACGGCGTATCAAAAAGTTGTATACACCACACCTGCGAGAGGTTAGGTGATTGACACACGTGTGCGTCAATCGCCTTCCTTGCGCACTAGTCTCGTAATGTACTTTTTCATACGAGTTAAGTCTTATCTTTATATTCTGAAGGTAACTCTCTTGCGAGAACCTACCGAATGAAATGGCTTTCAATTAATAGATTTTAATCTATTAAATCCAACGGTGTCCTTGATTGTACCCCAAGTGGAGAAAAATTTCGAGATATTTTAGCTCAAAGTTGTACATTTTTTACACGAGCTTATATGGTAGAGCATCAAAATATCAGCTTTACAGGCATTTCTCAACTCACAATAAAAAACCTGAACAGACAAATTATGATGTACTTGTAGGAAAATTTCTGTTCTTTTCAATCCTGTCATGTAAACTGCTGGTAATAGGGCATTTTCCAAAGATATTTGCAAAGAAAAACGTGAAAATCAGCTTCAATCTAATCATGGTTATAAATGACAGACGGTAGCAGAATACCAATGTACGTATATACGTATATATACACAACTGAGATTTTCCTATTTGACTAAAGAAGTAGAGACGGGAGCTACCTTGAGATGTTGGTTGCCCAGATGCGATCGTTAAAATTGCAAGGTTACTGTAATCAAAGACTATAGATAGAAAAAAAAAAAAAAGAAATTGTCAAATTTTTTGTTGTTGTTATTTATAGCATATTGACTAATATTTTAGGGCCGTTTATTAAACAATATATTTTTATCTAAAAGCAATAAGTATATAAAACAGCCGAAAGTCATACGAAGTTTAGGACTGTGAATATTAACTAATTACTCAACAACATTAAAAGATGCTGATATGGAAACTTGCACTTTTTTTTTAAGGCACGTGAACCACTGTTAAACTAAAATTTTTTCTTGTCATTTTTTATGTACATATAAATCAAAGCAGTTAAAACATAAATGTCAGTTCAAATAACAGTATGTATTTTATAAAATTTTTTACAAGTCATTGCTATTTGTTGACTTCTCACTTTCCCTACACTTTTAAACTGGCTTTCATTTTTTAACGATTTCTTGCAAGACTTGAAAAACGATTCAAACTTAACATAGCATAGTCATAATCAGTGATACATTTTAGTCACTTTAAATTCTCTTGTTCCTTATTCTTTGATTTTTTATTTATGCCTTATTTTTCTGTTGGAAACCGTGGGTGACTTACAGACAACTTCTAAAATGGTTTCTGTAACAATACTTCTGTAGTTTGTAAGGGTTATTGAATAAGTAAGTATTACAACATTAAAGCGTAAAAGGAAAAGAAGATAATGTCTACAAAGAGAGGGATTCAACAAATTTTTATTTTTCATTTTTTTATTTATTATGTATTAAAAGACTTATTATCAAACTTGCATGTATATAATAAGTCTAACAAATAATGTACGATATTTTCAAAGATTTTACAAACTTAAACTAATTTTATTGCAGCTTTATGTTGAAATACAGTATTATAAAATGGAAATGTACGTGTAGTATAAAGTTTTCAATGTTGTTCTCTATTACAATATTTTTTTTACTCAGTATGAAGTCGTATAATAAAGCAAGGGTCTTTGTATCAATTTTTTTTTTAACAAGTTAATTATTTTATTATGTCTTAGTGTTTTTCAATAATAATTAATTAAAACCCCATCATTTGATTTTGCCAAACAATTTTTTCAATCCAGTCAAGATAGTAATAGACAGATGTATAAACAGCTGGTGCACGGCTGCCACAGCTCTGTCCAAAAGAGGTGACTCCAATTACTGTATGAGTACTTGTACCCTTTAGTAATAAGGGTCCACCACTATCTCCTTGACAGGTATCAGAACTTCTGGTAATATTTTTGTCTAGAACACATATCAGGCTATTGTCCAAGCCACGAGGCAACTTCGAAAAACCCTTGTAGAACTTACTGCAGTTGTTTGCATTGACAATACTGTAAAAAATTTTATATAGTTCGATAAATCTAATCACTTTTAGTCATAAAATTTGTATAAAAATAGTTTATTTGACATAATTTGCAAGTAACAGATGATGATAAGAGCAGTTAAAAAATAAGTCCATATCTTTATCGTTTCCCTTATTTTAGCAAGTATTAAAAAATGTCACTAGCCTTTTTTACAAATTTTTCATGGAAGTAGATAGGCCATTTTTCAAGCTTATTTCTAGATTAATGGTTTCAAGTTGCAGTTGCAATGATAATATATATTCTTAACACATTGAGTTTGAGAAACTCTGTTTGGAGCATACTCTTGTGGCATTGAAGACCTCTATTAACACACGCACTCACAGTTCACGTGTAGCTGCATCGCACACTCATGTAAGTGCACATAGGCATTGATATCTTTACAGAGTTACAAATAATGACTCTTAATCGAATTCCTCACAGACGTTGAATTAAAAAAAAAAAGTTTACGTCCCTGGTACTCCGTTAGTGAAAATTACTGCTTGCTGTGTGAGTGAAAATTTTTACTAACCGAGAACCAGAAGACGTGAAATTATATAAAGGAGGGTCGCGTACAATCATCACCAAGGGTCAACTCGTCACACGTACTTCCTTTTAACAAATAAAACTTTTTTATATATAAACAGTTAAAAATTATTTTCTATCACACTCACTATACACGTCAATGAGTAGAGAAGGAATAAATTGTGCTAAAATTCCACAGCAAGCTCGTAAATTCTGATAGTAAAAAAAATGGTTTCTCTAGTTTTTGAATTATTTGTATGATAACTACATAATCCTTTAAGTCAATTTAGTTCAATTGTATTTTATAAATTCAACCTTCTACTTTAAGCTGCTTTCTGTGTAATTACTCTAGATTGTATAAAAAAAAAGTTGTAATAATTTTAAACCCTTCCCCCCTATCAGGCACTATTGTCACTCACAATAGGGCAGGATCGTCACGGTCAGCACTACAACTTTAAAATCAGCAGGCCAGTGCCGAGCAAGTGAACATAACCTTCACGTAATATAAACAAACCAAATTTAGCCACTTGTTTTTATAATGGATGGTTTTTTATTAAATCAATTAGCACACAGAGCAATGGTAAGTGAATATAAACAAAAAAGTTAACGTAAATCCTATTCTGAGGAATCAATCCATCTGATGGTAAAAAAAATTCTTGACGGAAAAAGATTAAAAGTTTGGCAGATGCTTATGGAGCTCGTAGATCAAGATTGCAATCAAGAATTAATAGTCTGCAGCATCCATCTCTTAACAGTTAGTTCATTAAAAAATTGTTTGATTATTATGTGATAATTAATAACGACTTATTTTTACAGCATCAAGATTTGTTAAAGTTTCTACAACGGCTTAGGAAGAGTTACTGCTTGCTTGCATTGCAGATATGAAGACGAGATTTTTTGGCTGTTTTCTAGGGAGTGGTGAGCAGGTATGCGAGGGCTTCCATAAGACAATGTGTTGAAGTGAGTTGTACTAACTGTGCATAGAAATGTCCACCCACTGCATAACTGTGTTTAACTTGTCAGTGCTCAAAGGTTAAATCATTAAATATTATGAAAAAATATTCGTACCTACTTTAAAGCAGCTCGTTTCCAATAGCTCATGTAAAAAACTTAAAAACATGTTGCTTGCACGATAAAAATTAACCTTAAAAAAAAAGAAGGAGACTCAGTTTTCGTTAACAGAAGTGTGTTATAAATTTTCTTAAAACAGGCTTTTTTTGAACAGTATTATTCTTAAGGAGGACTGTGCCAAAGTTCAGACGATGATTTCAAGTTTAATAAATTCTAAAAGCAATTTTGTAAAGACGCTTCGCTCCATATAAAAATATTAGCTGAAAGTAGACAATGCTCGGTTGTCTCTCATACACTTGACATAGAACTTGCTCGTGACTTTGTTTACGTTTGTACAGATACTTTTTCTAAATGCCTGATAAAGTACACATTTTTTTATACAAGAGTCTTTCTTAGGAGTTAAGCTATCCATTCGATTTTTTTCCTTATCATGAATACATCTCTTGCCTCGAAATTTGTGCAACAAAGGCTGAACAATCACTCTCACAGATAAGAGCAATGTTGGATAGTGCTATTTCGAAAATTTGTTTCTTGAATATTTGGCTGGTAAGAAATATTTAAAAAATTTATGCGTTCTTCAAGCATGTAAAAGTACAACATTTTTTTTTTTCAGTGAGTAAATACATCTCCTCAAAACCGACTAAACCTCTGTAAATATAATCGAAGTAAGAAAACTAATTACACTGAAACTTAAAAAGCTTCTCAGTGTTTTAAAAAGAGAATGGTAATTTTTTGTGACTTACTTGACTTAAAATTATGACGTATTCACGTAAATATGTACATATTTATAGAATTACTAATATAAATATTTGCCTTCTAATCTTTGTTTCAGTTTTTTTGCTTTTTCCATAGACGTAGGAGACAAAGACTGATTGAGGAGTATTATAAACAGACAAACTTTCCTAAAAGACAGCAAATCCTATACCTGCAGCAATGGCTAACAGCTTTAATTCAGTTGAAGTTAACACAGTTTGCTCTTTACTCACAACAATCATGGACAAATTCAAGTTAAATAAAGCTAATGTATGGAATATGCATGAAACACAAGTCTTTATTGTGCCCAAATCAGCATTCAAAATTGTTGCCACAAGAGGTTAAAAGCAAGTTGAGACCACCTCAAAAAGAAAGGTGAGACCATCACAACAATAATCTGCATGTCTGCTGTGGGTACATTCATGCAACCTATGCTCATATTTCCTCGAGTGAAACTTACGATTCTTTCTTGAATGGTTTCCCTGCCAATGCATGGGCTGAATTTCATAAATCTGGGAGGATGCAAACTGAGTTTTTTACCAAGTGATTTAAAAAGTTGTTTACTTTTTCAAATGTATCCATTAAAAATCCAGTGTTGTCATTGCTGGACGTTCATTCAACTCATGTAAAGCGCTTAGAAGTTGCAGAACTTGGCAAAGCTAATGGTGAGCACATCCTCTATTTTCTGCCCCATTGTACACACTGATTGCAGCCCTTGGATATTTTATTCATGAAGCCTTTGTCACACTACTATGTAAAAGAAGTCTCATGGTTTCAACGAGATGGAAATAGAGGAAGGGTACAGTTAAAAAATGTATTATTTCTATTTGGAAAAGTATGGACTAAAGCCTAAACACTTAAGACTGCAATGAATGCTTTTGAAAAAGCTTGGATAATACTCTTGTGACGAGGATTTTTCAGCTCATAAATAGCCACCCAGATCCTGTCAAAAAAATTCTCTTACGTACATTACTTACCGAGTTCCTACCACTGGATTCTTCTCCTCCAGGAGATCTGCCACAGGTATCCAGCCCGCGAACGCCAAACACTCATAAATGGAAATTAGAAAGGGGAAAATGGGGGCACTCATAACAAATGAATCCAGTCACAAATATAAGCTTCACAGCGCTTTAATGCTATTTATTCGTCCTCTACACATTCTTGAAATACAACGTATTTTCTCTTTCTCTTCACTATAAATATGAGCATTGATACACAGTGCCTTCAAGGTCAGTATGCCACACGATGTATGTATTCCGGTCATTCTCGCTGTCAAGCTTCTCTTTGGCTCGGCTGTTAGAGGCCCACACCTACGTTACAAACCCACGCATATACTACGCTCAGATGCACCATGTCGTGCACACCTCGTAACTTTCACCATTCTCGCGCGCGTCACTAACCCAAGAAATCTCGCACACACTTATGCGCCTCTAACATTCACCCTATCCCCATATGTACTCACACACTCGTTCGCTCGGATCACCCAGACATCTCTATACCCGTATATGACTCTAGTATTCTATGTCCAGTACCTTTATAATATCCTTACAATTACGCTGCACTACCTGGGGCTCATCCTAGTCTTGGTGATGGCTTGGTCACACTGATAGTTTCCGGTGATTCCCTTCGCGGCACCTGCCCTTTCGTCTCGCTGGGTACCCCCCTCCTCTGGTTCTCTCTTTCTCTCTCTCTCTCTCTCTCTCTCTCTTTTGCCATTCGGGTGTAATGCCCTTGGCATAAATGAATAACTTTCAAATCAAATCAAATCTCTCTCTCTGTCTGTCTGCTTTTCTTTTCTATGTCACCTGTCACCTTCCCTGTAATTCTCGACTCTGGTCTTCACGCTCTGCCCTCTCTGATGCCTCGTGCCATACTGATTGCGCTATGCAGTAAATCTACGTAAGTGCGCACACCCCTCCCTTTGTATCTTCCAACTACCAATGCTCCTAAAAATCGGTAAATCGTTAGAGGTTTCTAAAACTAAGTATTTAATGCGACAAACCAGCCCTTGGCTTGTTTCCGACGCGTCGCAAGCTTATCCATCTCTCTTCTCTTTTTTACACACACTCACTTAACCATACCTCACACATATTCAACTTCTCTCATGACCTGAAGCTCTTCTCTTTCCTCTTGGCTTGTAGTTCGTGGTACCAAGAACACACATTAAACAATGTGTCAAGAATATATTTGCATACCAAATATATACATTATTATAGGACTTGGTAGCCACCGATGACTTACCCAAAGATGTAGGTATATAGTGACGTTATAGCTTTAGCTACCACGTCACACCCTTCGAACATCCATAAATTTAACGACGAATCTTAGCAGATAGAAAGTCGAAGATCAAGTAATGTGGAAACCTCTAGTAAGTTTTAAAAATGAAAGTATCAGCTGATTGATGCCTTTATTATAACATGTTTGTAAAATGTTATTGTAGGTTCGTAAGATGCAACTGCTTTTGTAAAAGTTACAAATAATGTATTACCTGAGCATGCAGATAACAGAAGTAAAATTGCAATTCCTTAGTCAAGCAATCGTATTGATTTGTCATCGAATAATCTTGCTCGTTTTATTGATTGCACTCACACCACTAACCAGAATTTGCAGGAACCTGAAGTCAAAATACTGTTGCCATACATAGCTCCGCTAATAAGTTTTTTGATAAGTTAAAGATATTTTATTTTGTTTGAACAAACGTCCCCCAACTAATTCTTACAGGCTTATTTACAAAAATATTCTGAATTTTTCAGAATGAAACTTTGGAAATAGCTTCATCCCCACTACAACTCACATAAATCTCATCGACTGCTGTAAGACAAAGCCTTGGTAAAGAATCGGAACCACCGAACTTAAGTGTGTATTGTAGCAAGAGATCTCTGCATGCATCTAGTCAACCACCAAGAAAGACAAAAAAAGAGTTCTATGCTTGTCATTGATAGTCAGAATATTCAGCAGCTACTCAAGCATAAAAATAAGGATATTAAAGAGAAGCCACGAAAAAAGCGCGAAGTTTAACCACAGATTACTTCATCAAAAATTTTGAATGAAAATCTAATCGATGAAAATTTGAAAAGAAAGCTGCCAATGAGTTTGAGTCCAAAGAAAAAATGTAAATTTTTTATTGATAGTCATTCATTGTGTGAACCAAGAGGTTGAGATGATACTCCGTTGAACGATTTGCACATAAGTAGTGTTTTTTTTTTCAAGAGCAATAACAATCTTAATTCATATGAATGGGAAAACTTATTAAATATTAAGACTTTGAAAATTTTTTAATAATAATTGAGAGTTAAACATTTCGAGTCTTTTATAGTTACTGTTGTGTTAAACTTTTACTTTTTATGCGTACGTAGTAACTATTATGACGACTGAAAAAACCGTCCATCTAACAACTGACCAAACTAACAATAATTTTTTTTTTATTCGAGGTGGATAATGTGATTGCATGTAATGTATCTAACGTAATTTAATATGTTAGTGTTTTCAATAATAAATAAAAGTATTAAAATACTATGTTTCATAAGACATTTGAACAATAAAAAAGTATAACCTTCGAAAAAAAGTTTTTTTAATGTATTATATTTTTTATTGTTACAATAAGTAATATTTTTGTTTCTAAAAGACATTCTCGTACCTATATATTGCTTTTTCACCGAGCTAATAGTGCCTGGTTCCCGTGACGATAGTGCCTGACAAATGGGCATTATTGTCTTTTTTTCGAGGCTTTTGTTTTCTGAAGCTCATTTAAACTGACCAATTTACTTTTTTTAATAATGATAGCTTCTCATTCTTAAAGGCGTTCCCTTAGTAATCTAATTTTGTAATTAAAGAAAAAAAAATGCTACGTTGTAATAAAGCAGTAGACTTAAGGTTACAATCGTACCTGAAATTGTTCCACAGATTTTTCTACAGTGTCAGACACCATTTCAAAAGGACCGTTAAAGCAGCATAAGCAGCAGCAGTCATTTGATAGCTTGACAGTTGCATTACTCATTAAACATTCATAATTTCAAAGTTGTTAAGTATCAAGTGGCTTGAATTGAAGTAACCTTATAGTTTTGACATACAATTATTTCATACAAGCTTCCATGTTTTAAGTATATCTTCGAAATTTACTAAAACTTTTTAATGTACCTTGTATGTCTGTAAGATTTTATCCAAACGATAAATTTTTGTATGAAATTGGGCCAGTCAAAAATAACATGATTTTTATAGTCATTAAGATAAAAAACATTTTATTAGCAGTTAAATTTAACAGCTAAGCAACGTTAAACAAGCAATTTCTATAATATCAAAAATCTGGTCAGAAACAATGATGTTCCACTTGCTTTTATCTTAAATAACGCCCTCCACGCTCTTAACACAATATCGTATAGTTTTTTGGACGATGTGTGATTGTTAAAACCATAAGATAATAATTAGCACCATTAATTTTTCATATTAATGGTAAAAAAAAAAAATAATAACCCACGATTTACTATTTAAGTTTTTTTTGGTTCCCACTTGTGTTAGAAAAACCTCCAATTCTATTTGGAACTTTCGAATAATCTTTACCAAATTTTATAGACATCTCAGTCAATTTTAAAGCACACACGCATTCTTTGGAAGAACACCTTAAGCATGTTTCATATAATAAGCAATAATACATTGTTCTATTCTTATTAAATATCGTTTTCAGCAACCCATCATCTTACCGTAGACTTCTTAGCCAAGGGCACTTTGAGGTCACGCTACCGTCTTTAACATAGTACTGAAGAATGATGTATAACTTTGCAAGTATTTTCTTTCTCTTAATTATACTCGATCTTTTCACACGTAAATTGCCTTTTTATTAAAAATAGTAGTAGCCTTAAAAAAATCTAGGCCTTCCAAGATACTATCAATCGGATAAATCTTGGTTTTCGTTATATTTTTAAGAGTATATTCTTTACGTTATACTTGTTGTTTGAAGTTTTTGAACATCTCTTATATTTAGCTTTATCATCTTAGAAATCATCTTAGTTAGTAAAACTCTTTTTCAGAGCCAGACAATCATCTATCAAGTTTTAATGAAAGCAGATTTTAATGTTTCCTCTGACAAAGTTGTATCAGTCTATTTAAAAACTTGTATGGAATGATTACAAACATTATTAGAAATATTGTTCATACCACTATATAATCTTTCAATTTGAGGTTATTAATCATCTCTCTCATAGCTTAAGTATTGTATATTACTCTCAACAGTTTAAAAATCAAAAAGTATTTCTATACCAGTCAGATTCGTTATATCACTTGGTCTTTTTATAAGTCTTAGAGTTTCCTTTTCTACGTCTTTAACGCTTAAACATAGTTAAAAATTTACAATGAACCTTTGTTTCGCACAAAATTAAATACTGCTAGAATAACTAAGACGTCTTCAGATGTATCTTGCTATTCTGATTATATATCAGTGTTTACTGGCGAGATATAAGTACTGCTTATTAATGGTAGAGGTGCCTGGTTAACTAAATCTGCTGTGATAACTAAAGAAATAGGATACTATATAATGTAGAAAAAGTAGTTGTATAAATTGTGCCTTACCAGATCAATCTATTTTTTTAGTTTACGAAGAAAAATCGCAAAAGTTTGAAATTTTCTTTTTATTTTTTTGTATTTTCGATTTGAAAAACTTGCCTTACATCTTAAATGATCTCAGATAGAGTTGTCAAACAAAATTTTAAAAAATCAATTTACAAACAATTACGTACAGTTTTTCAAACAAAACGGAAGTTTCTTACGATTTTTATAGAATTTCGTGTAAACGATTACACGTTAATTTTGACTAACCATGTTTTTATTTAAATTATCTTCGATGACTCTATCATAAATCCTTTGAGGAATAGAAAGCGTTTTGCATATGTTCAATCAAACATAATTCTAAGAACATTTGTACTGTGGTTTACATGAAAAAAATTAAAAAAAAAAAAAAAAAATCTGTTTCTCAAGAGATTTGAATCCCAAATATTCTGCATACTAGTTGCGGCCCTTACCCACTCTGCTATGAACAGTCCCAATATAGAAAATTCTATTCCTGCATCTTATGATGTAACCTGTAACTTATTTTTCATGCCAATTTTTTTTAATGTATATTAACTTATTTTATTTAATTATAAATTAAATTAATAAATAATGAACCTTCTATAAATGTTTTATTTTGAAATATTTTTTAAAAAATTTGGAAATTAGTATATTTTAGCTGAGCACGTTCCTAATTTATTATTAAATAATTATTCATTCATTAATAATTTTTAACATTGACAGTTATTATATAATTGTTTATACAATTTTTCATATTTTTTCAAAATTAAAAAAAACATTTTCTTGTACTGTACTAACACAATACTTGATTTTTATTGTGTTTTATTCTTTGATAATTATTCCATTCGTGATAATGATATTCCTTACACAGTTACCATGGGAAAAGCTTAGAAAAGTGAAAGAAGCGCGAATATAAGCAGCTAATCTGGCAATTGCTGGTCTCATATGGTCTCACAAACTTACATACATGTTTTGTCAGCTTGCTCTGCAAGTCTGGGATTTCATTATTCTTGGAAATGTCATGAATGTGTCAACTTTCTTTTTCCTTATAAAACAGCTTGTTGTTAAATGAATAACGTGATGAGGCTGAAAATTTATGTTATCTCCATCAATAATTCAAAGAAAAAATGCTTTTTATTGACTCAAAGTCCATGTTATAATTAATAAAAGAAAAATGAACCCCTATTACAATATTTAAGGGAAAATTATTTATATCTTCTATATTCTTCACTTTAAATCAATACGGATGAGTAAATTTGACACTTTAATTGTTTTTTATTATTTAAATTAAAAAATGATCTCAGCTTTTACATACATCCTACAGGAATCTTTTTTTTTAATTTGTGTAAATTACTAGCAATTCAAATTTTTTTTAAATCATTCTAAAACATTTATTTATTGTTAAGTTATTGGCCAGAAACTCTGCTTAAAAAAAAATAATGTTCTTTACGTCGTTTTAGGTGTCAAAATCATTTAACTGATAGGCCCATAGTAGATCCGTGACACAGATGTCTCGACGAACCAATGTACACTGTTCAACACTATTTTCAATAATGTTTCATAATTAATCATAGATCTTTTAATAAATAAATGGAATATCTTGAAATCTACAAAATGTTACTAATGAAAACATTTTTTGTTAGTTTTAGATAGTGATTTCAATACTTGAAAGAGGCTAGAATGTTTTTTTTTTTTTAGTATAAAATACTCAAAATTTTTGGAAACTTTCTCCTGCCTTGCAGTTGATTAACACTAGATAAATTTAAATCAATCAGGACTCAAAAAATTTATCTTTAATTCCCAAGACAACAGAAGCACGTATAAACAGTATTAACCACACTCTGAAAGTTATTTCAAAAAACTCCCATTTTAATAATTTTGTCGCTCAAAAGATACTATGCAATATACAGATGAAACAGATAAATACAATAAATAAACAGAAGTTACAGTAACACTTTGCAAAAATATAAGGAATTCAATTGACATAAACTAGACTGATTGTAATCAATAACACTTAGAAATTCATGCTGATGACGATACAAAATTAAATAAATAAGACAAGTATTTAACGTAAGACAGCTTTTATAGACAAAAAAGTATCAGTGCGAGAATGTGAGCGTGTTTTGACCTTAGCACAACTGCACAAGCCAACGTCAACATAGAATAAGCTAACGCTGTATAAATTATGCCATATCACATGAATCTACGATTTCAATTTTCATGAAAACCACAGTACAAATGTTCTTAGAATTATGTTTGATTGAACATATGCAAAACGCTTTCTATTCCTCAAAGGATTTATGATAGAGTCATCGAAGATAATTTAAATAAAAACATGGTTAGTCAAAATTAACGTGTAATCGTTTACACGAAATTCTATAAAAATCGTAAGAAACTTCCGTTTTGTTTGAAAAACTGTACGTAATTGTTTGTAAATTGATTTTTTAAAATTTTGTTTGACAACTCTATCTGAGATCATTTAAGATGTAAGGCAAGTTTTTCAAATCGAAAATACAAAAAAATAAAAAGAAAATTTCAAACTTTTGCGATTTTTCTTCGTAAACTAAAAAAATAGATTGATCTGGTAAGGCACAATTTATACAACTACTTTTTCTACATTATATAGTATCCTATTTCTTTAGTTATCACAGCAGATTTAGTTAACCAGGCACCTCTACCATTAATAAGCAGTACTTATGTCTCGCCAGTAAACACTGATATATAATCAGAATAGCAAGATACATCTGAAGACGTCTTAGTTATTCTAGCAGTATTTAATTTTGTGCGAAACAAAGGTTCATTGTAAATTTTTAACTATGTTTAAGCGTTAAAGACGTAGAAAAGGAAACTCTAAGACTTATAAAAAGACCAAGTGATATAACGAATCTGACTGGTATAGAAATACTTTTTGATTTTTAAACTGTTGAGAGTAATATACAATACTTAAGCTATGAGAGAGATGATTAATAACCTCAAATTGAAAGATTATATAGTGGTATGAACAATATTTCTAATAATGTTTGTAATCATTCCATACAAGTTTTTAAATAGACTGATACAACTTTGTCAGAGGAAACATTAAAATCTGCTTTCATTAAAACTTGATAGATGATTGTCTGGCTCTGAAAAAGAGTTTTACTAACTAAGATGATTTCTAAGATGATAAAGCTAAATATAAGAGATGTTCAAAAACTTCAAACAACAAGTATAACGTAAAGAATATACTCTTAAAAATATAACGAAAACCAAGATTTATCCGATTGATAGTATCTTGGAAGGCCTAGATTTTTTTAAGGCTACTACTATTTTTAATAAAAAGGCAATTTACGTGTGAAAAGATCGAGTATAATTAAGAGAAAGAAAATACTTGCAAAGTTATACATCATTCTTCAGTACTATGTTAAAGACGGTAGCGTGACCTCAAAGTGCCCTTGGCTAAGAAGTCTACGGTAAGATGATGGGTTGCTGAAAACGATATTTAATAAGAATAGAACAATGTATTATTGCTTATTATATGAAACATGCTTAAGGTGTTCTCCCAAAGAATGCGTGTGTGCTTTAAAATTGACTGAGATGTCTATAAAATTTGGTAAAGATTATTCGAAAGTTCCAAATAGAATTGGAGGTTTTTCTAACACAAGTGGGAACCAAAAAAAACTTAAATAGTAAATCGTGGGTTATTATTTTTTTTTTTTACCATTAATATGAAAAATTAATGGTGCTAATTATTATCTTATGGTTTTAACAATCACACATCGTCCAAAAAACTATACGATATTGTGTTAAGAGCGTGGAGGGCGTTATTTAAGATAAAAGCAAGTGGAACATCATTGTTTCTGACCAGATTTTTGATATTATAGAAATTGCTTGTTTAACGTTGCTTAGCTGTTAAATTTAACTGCTAATAAAATGTTTTTTATCTTAATGACTATAAAAATCATGTTATTTTTGACTGGCCCAATTTCATACAAAAATTTATCGTTTGGATAAAATCTTACAGACATACAAGGTACATTAAAAAGTTTTAGTAAATTTCGAAGATATACTTAAAACATGGAAGCTTGTATGAAATAATTGTATGTCAAAACTATAAGGTTACTTCAATTCAAGCCACTTGATACTTAACAACTTTGAAATTATGAATGTTTAATGAGTAATGCAACTGTCAAGCTATCAAATGACTGCTGCTGCTTATGCTGCTTTAACGGTCCTTTTGAAATGGTGTCTGACACTGTAGAAAAATCTGTGGAACAATTTCAGGTACGATTGTAACCTTAAGTCTACTGCTTTATTACAACGTAGCATTTTTTTTTCTTTAATTACAAAATTAGATTACTAAGGGAACGCCTTTAAGAATGAGAAGCTATCATTATTAAAAAAAGTAAATTGGTCAGTTTAAATGAGCTTCAGAAAACAAAAGCCTCGAAAAAAAGACAATAATGCCCATTTGTCAGGCACTATCGTCACGGGAACCAGGCACTATTAACTCGGTGAAAAAGCAATATATAGGTACGAGAATGTCTTTTAGAAACAAAAATATTACTTATTGTAACAATAAAAAATATAATACATTAAAAAAACTTTTTTTCGAAGGTTATACTTTTTTATTGTTCAAATGTCTTATGAAACATAGTATTTTAATACTTTTATTTATTATTAAAAACACTAACATATTAAATTACGTTAGATACATTACATGCAATCACATTATCCACCTCGAATAAAAAAAAAATTATTGTTAGTTTGGTCAGTTGTTAGATGGACGGTTTTTTCAGTCGTCATAATAGTTACTACGTACGCATAAAAAGTAAAAGTTTAACACAACAGTAACTATCAAAGACTCGAAATGTTTAACTCTCAATTATTATTAAAAAATTTTCAAAGTCTCAATATTTAATAAGTTTTCCCATTCATATGAATTAAGATTGTTATTGCTCTTGAAAAAAAAACACTACTTATGTGCAAATCGTTCAACGGAGTATCATCTCAACCTCTTGGTTCACACAATGAATGACTATCAATAAAAAATTTAACTGATTACATTGCTTCCATCTCATTAATATCGTCAACATTATCGTTAGATGCATCGGCAATCAATCGCTTTTCTGCTATCTGTAATGCTACTGTTAGAACTTTAATGTTGACATTTTCATTTTCAAGTAATTCGAGTGCTCTGCTGCGCCTCGTATTACGAGAAGCATCTTCAATTTCGACTCGTTTTCTTCCATTATTCTCACGGACTCTTGGGGATTCCTTTGGACGACTAGCCATTTTTTTTATAAAAGCCGTCATTATCCACGTGCATACTATCTCCTACTTCCACAGCGCTGCTGCTTTTTTCAGTGCACGAATTATTTTGAATAGAGCTAGACTTCCTCCCACTATTTTGGCGAACTCTTGGTATTTTTTCGGGACGTCCAACCTTCTTCCGATTTTTTTTTCCTCCATGCTTAAATAAAATTATTAAAACTGTATCGCAGCATGCCAACCCAAACATTTTGTTCAATATGAGGGTAAATCAAGTAGCTTAACAATAATTTTAGAATCTTATTTCTTATAGTTGGTACTACTGTTTGTTACTTACCTTTAAACACTATTTAACAAAGATATACAATTTTTTTTTGGAAAAATCACCAGAAGCGTTTAAGAGTTATTAACAATTTTTTTTAATATTCCACTCCGAATGCACGTTTTTTACCTCTCCTGTGTTAAAAGTTCATCATCAAATCTTTAATATCTCCAAAACTGTACTGCTAGGCCTCTTCAAATTTTTGCTCATAATAAATAATATTAATCTGTAGCTGTGCTAAAACGTTACAGGAAATCGTAAGAAACGTCTGTCTAACTTACAACTACCTTAATAAAATTCTACTAGCGTGGTGCAAGTTTAGGTGCATGGTTGTTGATAAAAAAAATTTTGTCTCTATTTCTGTCAAAACATCACTCTAACTCTTACGACTATATAATATAGGAAGGAAGAAATAATATATTTCAAAAATTATTCACACTGCACCGTATACATAAAAATATTTACACAACTCTTGATGGCTCTCTTTGCTCCGATTGTCATAATCCATAGCAGACGAACTCCATTAATATATGTATCTCTATCCCTTTTTCTATCTATTTGTTTATGGTATACCCGGAGTCCTGATGCAAATAACTACTTTTTCCATTTCTTGTTTTTATTTTGACGATTTATTAGAAAAACAGGTACTGAAATTATTGCGCAAGTAAAGCAGAAATGTTAACCGTTGCAAAAATTACGGTGGGTGTTTCAGTTAAAAAGAAAATTTACGTTTAAAAATTTTCTAGCGCCAGGACGTTTTTTTTAATATCTTGCACGAGTAATAACGTGCAATTTTTGTTTTTTTACGATAATATCGAGGAAATTACGCGCAGTTTTTTAGTTATAATAGATAATTTTTTAATTTAGTTTGAATGCTAAAATTTGTTGTTGTTATAGGGATATTAACGCTTTTATTATTCACTTTTTTCAGCAAAAAATGTGTGCTTTCTTATTCAATAATATATTGTTGGATACTTGTCCCAGAAACGTGTGTGAGTGTGTGATAAGTGGGTGTGTGGGCGTGTGCGTATGCTTACGCGTGTGTATGCATATATATGTATGTGTGTATCTACAGACATTATTAGTATCACTAATGCCAAATAATATTTCACTGTCACATATAAATGAGGGAGCTTCGCTTCTGGCAGGGATCCTGAGACCCCTTACGCAAGGTTTTTATATCTTAAATTTAAAAAAATCTTAATTCAACATGTAACCTTTTTAAAGTATAACGAAAAATTAATTTATATAATTTGTAGAAATCACTAAACTTTTTTTTAATAAAAATTCACTTTTAGATAAATTTATTACGCTTTCAAACAGATCCACAAGTTGTTTTTTGAAAAAAAAAAACAAAAAAAGGCAGTCAAGTATGCGTAAAAGCATGAATGTAAGGTAAGAAAAATAATTGCCAGCAGTGCTGCATTTTTGCGCTCCTCTCACCTCTTTTAATTTTCACTTTGCTTACTCTAATGAACATCCTATAGTCAAAAAATTATCTTAGCCAAGAATTAAAAAATTTTGAAGGATAAAACGCAACAAAATTTAATAAATATTTTTTAAATACGCAGTCTTAAGCTGTTTCAAAAATTTCTTAAAATTTTGAAAAAAAGTGAAGGAAATAAGTCATTAACCAAATATTTATTATATTTATTATAATATTGCAATGCTACGCTGCTAAAAAATACCACCTTTTAAATTGTGAAAAAATTAATTGCAAAAATTTGCTTATCAAAAACATAATTGAATAACTAATATAATTTATAATTAAGCTAAATAAATAAATTAATTGTAAATACATACTTTCATTTTAAATAAGCTATGAACCCACACTACAATAAGAAGTAACTGATTTCTTTATATCGGGACCACTAATAGCAGAGTGGGTAATGTTCTCAGTTTGTAGGCAGGTCACCGGTTCATACCTCAAAAAAACTGTTACATCTACTACTGTTACTTATTTTCTTAAGGTTAGAATTCTGAAATCGTGACTGTAGCGTATAACGTCCCCATAAAGGTATTTCTTAAAAAAAGGCCCCATGGCAACTTTTTTCTATTCATTTTCACCCAGTCTTTGGGCTGTTTTCATCATGGCATCACTTTCCTCCTGGCAGGCGATCCTACAGCATATGCTAATGCCTTTGGGGGCAACGGTACGTATGATTTACCAGGAAAAAAACGCACCAGTAATAGACGATATTCTTATAGGTACTGGTATACTCAAGGCAGTGGGATGTCGGGTCGAAGGCGTTAGTACTGGGACCTGCTCACTGTTAGTCTCTCTTTTGAGCAGTGTTACTCAGTTTGGCACGCTTGAGACGACCTTGCTTCTAGCTCTGTGGCAAATCGATGGACACGTGCTCTCGACTCTTTCATGGCGTCATCGAAGTCGAAGGCTGCTCGGATATGTCTAGTGACCCTCTGATACACTGCAGCATCCAGGTGAGTGCTAAATTTCAGTAGAGCGTGATGGACGTCACAAATATGCTGGCTTACCTCTTCTCTGGTCACGTTAAACGCAAGTTTGGCTTAGTCTTTTTGCTCGTTCAGTTATGTCAAACTGCGCTGTTAAGGGGACAGTGACGAGGCTGATAGTAGGAGAGGACCTGATAACGGCTGCCCGGAGTCTTCTAAGCCCTCACTCTCTAAGGGATGCTAAAGTGTGGTAAAGAGGTCCAAGTGCTTTTCAGCGAGTTAACATACCCTTCAAAGTCAGTATCTGGGTTTGAGACTGCCTTTGCCAAAAATAGAATATATAATACAACTCTGCTAGCTTGGTTGGTTGGTAAATGGATAGGTCAAGCACTGTCGCTTTCGTTGTGGATAATTCTATATCTGTGGAGTAGCTTACTTGATCTATTCCTAGGCCAAGGAAAAGAAATCCATGAAACAAAAAATGTGCGGGCTGTACAATTTTTAGCGGTACACTGTGTCCGTCACTCGTAAAGGTAGCCACAGCTTCTTTCATAGGCCTGTTAGTACACCTATGTTCACTTCATCGTGATAGCATGTGCCTAGCAAATCACACTTTGCCGGTCTCTTCTTCTCCACTGGTACTAAGAGTAACACCGCCTCTCCATTATCGTCTTCAGTACTGGATGTACTCTTATCAGCCATGTAGGTCTTTAGCTGATGTACGTGAGTTGATCCTTCTCTCTTACTATCTTGGCTCAGGATCCCATACGAGTTGGGGTCAATGTTCTTCAAGATATGGTACGTCTCTATGAATTCGGTGGCCAGTTTTGCTGCAAAGTTCTTGGTGGCTGATGACAGAGCACAATTTTCTTTTCATACCTTGTCACCTATTTGAAATTATACTCCCTATCGGCGCAGGTTATAGTATTCAGCCTGATACTTCTAAACTTGTTGTGCATTCTCCTAAGCTTTCTTGTGTAGCAAGGGCAAGCAAAAGAGCTGATTTCTTCTGAATGGCAAACGTTATTCAGGATGCCTTTCTGTTGCTCTATATCAAAGTCATAGTTTTGTTGCTTGAGGGCCCAACGTGAGAATCTTAAGGTAGGACTGTGCAAGTTGCATAGCCAACGCAGGTTTCTGTGGTCTGTAATGACTTTAAACTGGCTGCCCTCTTTATACGGGCGAAACTTTTGAATGACCCATAGTACGGCTAGGTACACTTTCTCTACGACGCTGTAATTTTTTTTTTCACGCACCTTAACCCACGACTTGTGTACTTAATAATTCGATTCTATTTCTCCATATTTTCAGAGATGAAGGCTTCTAGTCTGAAGTTTGTAGCATATATTTCAATAGTTATCAACGGGTCTTTAAGAGGCCTCTGTCACATTGATATAGAAGCTATCGGAGCTTTTGTAAGCTCAAAGACACTTTGTTGTTTGTTGGTGGAGTCGAATTTATGGTCCTTTTTCAGGAGTCAAGTAAGAGGGTCAGTGATAGTGGCGTTATCTGGAAAGAACTTACAGTACACGGAGGTTAAACAAGAAAGCTGTGTAGCTGTCGAAGATTTTGGGGCGATGCGTAAGCCAATATTAACTCAATTTTTACGAGGTCGGGGCGAAGACCTTTGTAGTTAACAAGAATGCTCAGGTAGTGAACTTTCTTGTGGCAGAATTCACCTGTTCCTTTGCTGATAGTGAGCCCCGCTATCTCAATTCTTTTCGGCACGTATTCAAGCCACTTTAAAGACTCCTCAAAAGTCTCAGTGACTATAATGATGTCATCGAGATAAGCGTCAGCAAAAGGATCAAGTTTGGAATTGGTATCTATCTGTTACCCACTAAAATATGCAAGGGGCTGATTGAATGCCACGTGGCACATAGCGAAAGTAAACCAGTCTCTTTTCAGGCACCAAAAAGTCAGTGAGCTTGCACGAACGCTTGGACAATAGTATCTGATGGTATGCGCTGCTTGAGTCTAGTAATGAGATAAAATGAGCTCTATGGAGCTTACGGATGATTATATCCATGTTTGGAAAGAGCTAAAAATCAGGCTGCGATACGGCATTCACTTTTTAAAGTGAGAAGTTCTTTAGGCGCACCTCGGTTCGGGACCAAATAGGTAGAAACGTACGTACGTACGTACACACATATATAATATACTGCAGCTTGGTAGCACTCAAGTCTCACCGTTCGTGTTCAGATTCCTATACATATACATAGTTAGCAAGTAGTGGTATGCATATTCCTAATATCATGTAGTATGTTACTATGCATACAGTGTCCATGTCTACAATGTATAGTGCATACATGCACATGTGTATGTGTGTGAATCTTGTTTACAGAAACAGAATTATGGATGCATTGATGCAACCATGAAAGTGTATATGTATGATAAGTGTGTGTGTGTGTACTTTCTATTTAAACTATGCAAATGTGTAGCAGAGATAGCTAGTATTGATTAAACGGGTTCTTATAATATGGTATAACCTCTAAATATTACAAAAAATGCCATATCTTTAAAAGAAAGCAAGATAGAGTACAAATAACAAGTTTTACGAGATTTTTGGAGGGATTTAAAATGTCGTGATAAACATAAAGAGTGTGGTATTGAGTTAAAAAAAAACATAACCTAAATTTTTGAAGTTTTTGATGCATCTTTAGAAAATGAAGAGTGAAACTTAAGGGAAAAGTTATATTACGTTTAGTACAGGATAACAATAATGCAGAAATGATTTTCCATGGTCATGCGTGCCCATAAACTTTAAATATTACAAAATACGCTGTATCTTCAAAAGAAGGCTAGATAGAAAAAAAATAACGAGTTTCATAGGTTTCTCACAGTGGAAAAAAACATCATGGCACATAAAAAGAAAAGCGTTGAGTTATGTACAGACATTACCTTAAATTTTAGTATTTTTAATATTTCTTTGTAAAATCAAGGTAGAAAATGTTTGGAAGAATTAAAGCTTATTTGCAAAATTATTACAAATATGTAGGTTATATGCTTAATTTTTTTGTCTCACAATAACCTTAAAAATTATTTAAAAAATGCAAAATCGTGGATGGACAGATAGACGGACCAAACGTAACTACTTACATGTTTCCGAAGTTCTCACTTCTGCGGTGCGTTACATTTGACGCAACCCGTTTTTTTTGTTTACACCTACGACTAATGTGCCTGATAATCAGTGATTGATAACCTGCATTAAAAAAAGTGCCATTTTCTCGCTTTATCCCCTTATTTAGCGTTTTTTAAATTATTTGGGCAATCCTGACAATGATTCTTTGTAGAGTCATAGCCAAAGCATCGAGGTTTGCCCCTTAGGCTTTCAGATGACTTTGGATTAATCCCTCTGAGAATTCTCCTCTTCTTCTTCACAATCTCTGTTGCTTTGTGTGGTTTCTCTCGAGTGGTGCTACCATTTTTTCCTAGCCTTTTCCTTTCATTGCGGTAATCAGCCATATCTTTAGTCCCCTGTTGCTTAAATAGCTTTTGATGCACCTATTGACCTTGCACGAACTGAATTAGCAAATTAAAGAGATTTGCACCTACCATACGGTCGTTGGTTCTCATGGCAGCGGCTTTTGGATCCGGTTAAGGCCTCTAAAAGACAATAACTTTGGACAAGCAAATTCAAGAGGCTTTTAGAAGTTCGCTTTGACTTGCAGTGCTTGATCAGCCTTGAAGGCTTGAATGTATAGATTCTTACAGTTAACAATGTCACAGTGGTGCAGACACAGTTAAAACTTAAGCCGTATATTACGTACAAACAGATCAAGCTTAACTCTGTGGTTCATTCATGGATGATGAGAATGCAACAATGCGTTTTTTCTGCATCAACTAACTTCACACGGGCTTACTATTATATTGGCATCGCATTTGCACATTGGACGCTAGTCTTCGTTAGAAATCTCGCCGCAGACCAAACAATTGTCTTGCTGCAGCGATGAAGCTTTTCATCTTTGTAATTCTGTTTGCTCATTGTGGTACTATAATATGGCATCATCCGTTAGCAACTCTGGCACTGCCCTAAGCATATTATTATTAGTAAGGGTGATAAGCTGTCTACACTCTTACAGTCTTATATGAAAGGTATTGAAGCTGTCTCGATCATCAACGGAGAACTTTACATTCCATTTCTTCACTGTGTGACCTAGATCACGTAGATTTGCCCGGCGCTGAAAGTATTTGCTGTGGCATTACTTTTACTCTGTAACACAGCGCCACTTTCCTTTTATGTTTAATGACCCTCAGAAGCCGTCCCATCAAAGTACACCTGTGGGTTGTGTAACGCATGTGGAGTTTCTTTTTCGGTGATTTATGTCTTCCAATTCAAAATGCTGGGCCGTAAAAGTATTTTAAAACTGCGCCTGGTTATTCTGCATTACTGCTGCATTCCAATCCCATAAGGTATTAAATTCCTTCAAATTCCTATCGTATTAAGTGCTGATTCGTCGTCTTCCTTGCTTTTTCAGTTGTCAGGTGTACTGTAAGCGCAAGCTTGAAATTTGATGTTTTATTGCCTGAATTCCCTTAGTTTTCTCTTCCGGAATTTCAAAAACTTTTCTGCTGTATGTTATATGCGTAGTGTGCGTTCTCTCAAGCTCATATTATATGGCTGCAATATCTTGTAGTTGGATCACCTTGCAAGACAATATGTGAGCAGTCGTAGGATCCGTTTTTGATGCCTGTGACTAATCGTTCACGAACTTAATTGTGATGCCACTATTAAGTGAATCTAAGTGCTGCTATAAACACGTAGAACTTAAATTTCGACTTACCAAATCAGGATCTAGAAGGTGTAGAGGGTGTTGGAATTTTTCTCTTTGTTATCGTCCTCAACAGCTGTAGTCCTCTGTTTAGGTTTCTTGAACAAATGTTTTACGTTTTAAGCGACGCAACATCACGTTCTATATTTGGTATAGTCTCGTGCTTCTGTAGAAAAATTCTTTGGGTTATAGTTTTCTTGTAGCCGTGTTAAGAGTCTGTGGGATTCGGCCATTCTAGAGCTGTCGGTGTAGAGCTTAAAATTATTTAAAATTTCTTCATTTGATGGTTGGCTTGTAACATCTAGACCGTAAAATTCTAATAATTCTTCGGTCTTTACCTAAGGTACTTATTTTTGCTTGCACTAATTCAATCACCAAAAAAACAGAATAAAGTGGACTTGTACCTGTGTACTTATTGTTTGTCAGAGTAGTGCGGTTAAAGTGGAGCTACGATTGGAGCTGATGTCACACTGGAACGTGAGCCAAATGCACTGTTGACTCTACCTAGCCTTTCCTACAGGAAAAAAAAATAAATTCTAAGAAAACAGTGAGGAAAACGTCGAACGTGAGAGTTATTTTATTCAAGTATTGTAAATGCGCTTGCTCAGCATATACGTCAACATACAAGCATGAAGATTTCAGTTCAAATCAAGTGTATATAGGTATGTAACAGCAGTAGAGTAAGAGAGTATGGTGTTGTCAATTTAATCGTTGCAGGGCCATCATTTTTACACATGATACCTCGGAAAACTTATAATTTTTTAATATCTATTTTCCAGCGACTTTTTCGAGTGTTATTGATATTTTGTTGACACACGTATATAATAAATATAATTGTGAACAAAAAAGTACAGATAATCATTTGCATGATAAGTACCCTACAATACATATACATAAAATTCCAAAGCCTCCTTAATGGTTAACCTCTAAAATCTGTGATGTGCTCGCAACTCTGATGATATCAAAATTATGGCTACTGTAAGCCAGATAAACGTAACGTGCCAGCATCATAAGCCCTATGGCTCTAGCTTAGCAATTTTCTACTCTCTGTGCCAGGTCTAGAACTTTTTGCTACCTGAATACACCCACATCTCCTTACATTGCATTCTTAGTGTAGGCCTGTTTTCATACTTCTAATCTTTTAACTAACTAATAATGTTCTTTTTCATAAAATAATTGGACTTTTTGTTTTGCAAGTGTTTTACCCTTGTATACTACCTGCTGTAGTTGAGAATTTCAGCTTCTTGCGAAGTACCTCTATGGTAAGAGGACGAAGACTTGGAATCCGGACACTGGTCTTGCCCCTAGCCTCAATGGGCCCTCGTGTGTGCTCATGCATGAGAGCAGCCTGAACAAGCTGGCAGCTAATTCGGTTCAACAGCCAGTAGATGCTTCATAAATGGAAAATTGGATATCGAGTCCACGTTGCTATCACGAGTATCGCCATGGATCCCCAGGTAGTACTGGCCTAGTCTTAAATTGAATACCTTGGAGATCTTTCGTTCTTCACTTTCCTTTAACGTCAATACTTGAATAAAAAGCCTTAGATTATGCATGTTTATTACAGTTCACATACTTTATGTCTTGATTTCGTTAACAATGACAAAAGAGAACGTTAGTTCACATAGGACGCGAATATTTATGTATACCCTTTTAGTTAGTGAGATACTTGACGTGTGTATTGTATTGCATGTATAACTCACAAGAGATTTTTTTTACTGAAGCCTAATGTAAATATTTTGAATTATTTACATTTAGAGACATACTCAAAACAGTGCTATAAGCATCTGTTTTTATTCTAAAAGCAAATGGGCTTTACCAGCCTTTATGTTTTGGATTTCTCTTACAGCTACTTAGAGTAACATTTGTTGTTACTCTAAGTAGCTGAGATGAGATTGTTATCCATCTTATTTTAGCTTAAATTATACAGTTGACTAATTACCTAAATTACGTTAATTATTCAAAGTAACCACTTTACTTTGAATTTTGATTCATAAGCGCAAGTTCAGTCTACTCTCGGCTACTGCTAAAACAAGCCGAGGCATGATGCCTTGCTAACCATAAGTATATGAGAGGCTGGATAGTAGTAGTGTTTAGGCAGGTATACTAACACATATTTATAAATTATATTCCTTTACTATGCAAACATAACATATGCAAGCAGTAACAATTATCACCTATAAGACTTCGAAACGCTTAAAAAATTTATATTCTACATAGAACGCTAATTTTTTGTTTTTTTCCTGTAGGAAAGGCTAGGTAGAGTCAACAGTGCATTTGGCTCACGTTCCAGTGTGACATCAGCTCCAATCGTAGCTCCACTTTAACCGCACTACTCTGACAAACAATAAGTACACAGGTACAAGTCCACTTTATTCTGTTTTTTTGGTGATTGAATTAGTGCAAGCAAAAATAAGTACCTTAGGTAAAGACCGAAGAATTATTAGAATTTTACGGTCTAGATGTTACAAGCCAACCATCAAATGAAGAAATTTTAAATAATTTTAAGCTCTACACCGACAGCTCTAGAATGGCCGAATCCCACAGACTCTTAACACGGCTACAAGAAAACTATAACCCAAAGAATTTTTCTACAGAAGCACGAGACTATACCAAATATAGAACGTGATGTTGCGTCGCTTAAAACGTAAAACATTTGTTCAAGAAACCTAAACAGAGGACTACAGCTGTTGAGGACGATAACAAAGAGAAAAATTCCAACACCCTCTACACCTTCTAGATCCTGATTTGGTAAGTCGAAATTTAAGTTCTACGTGTTTATAGCAGCACTTAGATTCACTTAATAGTGGCATCACAATTAAGTTCGTGAACGATTAGTCACAGGCATCAAAAACGGATCCTACGACTGCTCACATATTGTCTTGCAAGGTGATCCAACTACAAGATATTGCAGCCATATAATATGAGCTTGAGAGAACGCACACTACGCATATAACATACAGCAGAAAAGTTTTTGAAATTCCGGAAGAGAAAACTAAGGGAATTCAGGCAATAAAACATCAAATTTCAAGCTTGCGCTTACAGTACACCTGACAACTGAAAAAGCAAGGAAGACGACGAATCAGCACTTAATACGATAGGAATTTGAAGGAATTTAATACCTTATGGGATTGGAATGCAGCAGTAATGCAGAATAACCAGGCGCAGTTTTAAAATACTTTTACGGCCCAGCATTTTGAATTGGAAGACATAAATCACCGAAAAAGAAACTCCACATGCGTTACACAACCCACAGGTGTACTTTGATGGGACGGCTTCTGAGGGTCATTAAACATAAAAGGAAAGTGGCGCTGTGTTACAGAGTAAAAGTAATGCCACAGCAAATACTTTCAGCGCCGGGCAAATCTACGTGATCTAGGTCACACAGTGAAGAAATGGAATGTAAAGTTCTCCGTTGATGATCGAGACAGCTTCAATACCTTTCATATAAGACTGTAAGAGTGTAGACAGCTTATCACCCTTACTAATAATAATATGCTTAGGGCAGTGCCAGAGTTGCTAACGGATGATGCCATATTATAGTACCACAATGAGCAAACAGAATTACAAAGATGAAAAGCTTCATCGCTGCAGCAAGACAATTGTTTGGTCTGCGGCGAGATTTCTAACGAAGACTAGCGTCCAATGTGCAAATGCGATGCCAATATAATAGTAAGCCCGTGTGAAGTTAGTTGATGCAGAAAAAACGCATTGTTGCATTCTCATCATCCATGAATGAACCACAGAGTTAAGCTTGATCTGTTTGTACGTAATATACGGCTTAAGTTTTAACTGTGTCTGCACCACTGTGACATTGTTAACTGTAAGAATCTATACATTCAAGCCTTCAAGGCTGATCAAGCACTGCAAGTCAAAGCGAACTTCTAAAAGCCTCTTGAATTTGCTTGTCCAAAGTTATTGTCTTTTAGAGGCCTTAACCGGATCCAAAAGCCGCTGCCATGAGAACCAACGACCGTATGGTAGGTGCAAATCTCTTTAATTTGCTAATTCAGTTCGTGCAAGGTCAATAGGTGCATCAAAAGCTATTTAAGCAACAGGGGACTAAAGATATGGCTGATTACCGCAATGAAAGGAAAAGGCTAGGAAAAAATGGTAGCACCACTCGAGAGAAACCACACAAAGCAACAGAGATTGTGAAGAAGAAGAGGAGAATTCTCAGAGGGATTAATCCAAAGTCATCTGAAAGCCTAAGGGGCAAACCTCGATGCTTTGGCTATGACTCTACAAAGAATCATTGTCAGGATTGCCCAAATAATTTAAAAAACGCTAAATAAGGGGATAAAGCGAGAAAATGGCACTTTTTTTAATGCAGGTTATCAATCACTGATTATCAGGCACATTAGTCGTAGGTGTAAACAAAAAAAACGGGTTGCGTCAAATGTAACGCACCGCAGAAGTGAGAACTTCGGAAACATGTAAGTAGTTACGTTTGGTCCGTCTATCTGTCCATCCACGATTTTGCATTTTTTAAATAATTTTTAAGGTTATTGTGAGACAAAAAAATTAAGCATATAACCTACATATTTGTAATAATTTTGCAAATAAGCTTTAATTCTTCCAAACATTTTCTACCTTGATTTTACAAAGAAATATTAAAAATACTAAAATTTAAGGTAATGTCTGTACATAACTCAACGCTTTTCTTTTTATGTGCCATGATGTTTTTTTCCACTGTGAGAAACCTATGAAACTCGTTATTTTTTTTCTATCTAGCCTTCTTTTGAAGATACAGCGTATTTTGTAATATTTAAAGTTTATGGGCACGCATGACCATGGAAAATCATTTCTGCATTATTGTTATCCTGTACTAAACGTAATATAACTTTTCCCTTAAGTTTCACTCTTCATTTTCTAAAGATGCATCAAAAACTTCAAAAATTTAGGTTATGTTTTTTTTTAACTCAATACCACACTCTTTATGTTTATCACGACATTTTAAATCCCTCCAAAAATCTCGTAAAACTTGTTATTTGTACTCTATCTTGCTTTCTTTTAAAGATATGGCATTTTTTGTAATATTTAGAGGTTATACCATATTATAAGAACCCGTTTAATCAATACTAGCTATCTCTGCTACACATTTGCATAGTTTAAATAGAAAGTACACACACACACACTTATCATACATATACACTTTCATGGTTGCATCAATGCATCCATAATTCTGTTTCTGTAAACAAGATTCACACACATACACATGTGCATGTATGCACTATACATTGTAGACATGGACACTGTATGCATAGTAACATACTACATGATATTAGGAATATGCATACCACTACTTGCTAACTATGTATATGTATAGGAATCTGAACACGAACGGTGAGACTTGAGTGCTACCAAGCTGCAGTATATTATATATGTGTGTACGTACGTACGTACGTTTCTACCTATTTGGTCCCGAACCGAGGTGCGCCTAAAGAACTTCTCACTTTAAAAAGTGAATGCCGTATCGCAGCCTGATTTTTAGCTCTTTCCAAACATGGATATAATCATCCGTAAGCTCCATAGAGCTCATTTTATCTCATTACTAGACTCAAGCAGCGCATACCATCAGATACTATTGTCCAAGCGTTCGTGCAAGCTCACTGACTTTTTGGTGCCTGAAAAGAGACTGGTTTACTTTCGCTATGTGCCACGTGGCATTCAATCAGCCCCTTGCATATTTTAGTGGGTAACAGATAGATACCAATTCCAAACTTGATCCTTTTGCTGACGCTTATCTCGATGACATCATTATAGTCACTGAGACTTTTGAGGAGTCTTTAAAGTGGCTTGAATACGTGCCGAAAAGAATTGAGATAGCGGGGCTCACTATCAGCAAAGGAACAGGTGAATTCTGCCACAAGAAAGTTCACTACCTGAGCATTCTTGTTAACTACAAAGGTCTTCGCCCCGACCTCGTAAAAATTGAGTTAATATTGGCTTACGCATCGCCCCAAAATCTTCGACAGCTACACAGCTTTCTTGTTTAACCTCCGTGTACTGTAAGTTCTTTCCAGATAACGCCACTATCACTGACCCTCTTACTTGACTCCTGAAAAAGGACCATAAATTCGACTCCACCAACAAACAACAAAGTGTCTTTGAGCTTACAAAAGCTCCGATAGCTTCTATATCAATGTGACAGAGGCCTCTTAAAGACCCGTTGATAACTATTGAAATATATGCTACAAACTTCAGACTAGAAGCCTTCATCTCTGAAAATATGGAGAAATAGAATCGAATTATTAAGTACACAAGTCGTGGGTTAAGGTGCGTGAAAAAAAAAATTACAGCGTCGTAGAGAAAGTGTACCTAGCCGTACTATGGGTCATTCAAAAGTTTCGCCCGTATAAAGAGGGCAGCCAGTTTAAAGTCATTACAGACCACAGAAACCTGCGTTGGCTATGCAACTTGCACAGTCCTACCTTAAGATTCTCACGTTGGGCCCTCAAGCAACAAAACTATGACTTTGATATAGAGCAACAGAAAGGCATCCTGAATAACGTTTGCCATTCAGAAGAAATCAGCTCTTTTGCTTGCCCTTGCTACACAAGAAAGCTTAGGAGAATGCACAACAAGTTTAGAAGTATCAGGCTGAATACTATAACCTGCGCCGATAGGGAGTATAATTTCAAATAGGTGACAAGGTATGAAAAGAAAATTGTGCTCTGTCATCAGCCACCAAGAACTTTGCAGCAAAACTTGCCACCGAATTCATAGAGACGTACCATATCTTGAAGAACATTGACCCCAACTCGTATGGGATCCTGAGCCAAGATAGTAAGAGAGAAGGATCAACTCACGTACATCAGCTAAAGACCTACATGGCTGATAAGAGTACATCCAGTACTGAAGACGATAATGGAGAGGCGGTGTTACTCTTAGTACCAGTGGAGAAGAAGAGACCGGCAAAGTGTGATTTGCTAGGCACATGCTATCACGATGAAGTGAACATAGGTGTACTAACAGGCCTATGAAAGAAGCTGTGGCTACCTTTACGAGTGACGGACACAGTGTACCGCTAAAAATTGTACAGCCCGCACATTTTTTGTTTCATGGATTTCTTTTCCTTGGCCTAGGAATAGATCAAGTAAGCTACTCCACAGATATAGAATTATCCACAACGAAAGCGACAGTGCTTGACCTATCCATTTACCAACCAACCAAGCTAGCAGAGTTGTATTATGTATTCTATTTTTGGCAAAGGCAGTCTCAAACCCAGATACTGACTTTGAAGGGTATGTTAACTCGCTGAAAAGCACTTGGACCTCTTTACCACACTTTAGCATCCCTTAGAGAGTGAGGGCTTAGAAGACTCCGGGCAGCCGTTATCAGGTCCTCTCCTACTATCAGCCTCGTCACTGTCCCCTTAACAGCGCAGTTTGACATAACTGAACGAGCAAAAAGACTAAGCCAAACTTGCGTTTAACGTGACCAGAGAAGAGGTAAGCCAGCATATTTGTGACGTCCATCACGCTCTACTGAAATTTAGCACTCACCTGGATGCTGCAGTGTATCAGAGGGTCACTAGACATATCCGAGCAGCCTTCGACTTCGATGACGCCATGAAAGAGTCGAGAGCACGTGTCCATCGATTTGCCACAGAGCTAGAAGCAAGGTCGTCTCAAGCGTGCCAAACTGAGTAACACTGCTCAAAAGAGAGACTAACAGTGAGCAGGTCCCAGTACTAACGCCTTCGACCCGACATCCCACTGCCTTGAGTATACCAGTACCTATAAGAATATCGTCTATTACTGGTGCGTTTTTTTCCTGGTAAATCATACGTACCGTTGCCCCCAAAGGCATTAGCATATGCTGTAGGATCGCCTGCCAGGAGGAAAGTGATGCCATGATGAAAACAGCCCAAAGACTGGGTGAAAATGAATAGAAAAAAGTTGCCATGGGGCCTTTTTTTAAGAAATACCTTTATGGGGACGTTATACGCTACAGTCACGATTTCAGAATTCTAACCTTAAGAAAATAAGTAACAGTAGTAGATGTAACAGTTTTTTTGAGGTATGAACCGGTGACCTGCCTACAAACTGAGAACATTACCCACTCTGCTATTAGTGGTCCCGATATAAAGAAATCAGTTACTTCTTATTGTAGTGTGGGTTCATAGCTTATTTAAAATGAAAGTATGTATTTACAATTAATTTATTTATTTAGCTTAATTATAAATTATATTAGTTATTCAATTATGTTTTTGATAAGCAAATTTTTGCAATTAATTTTTTCACAATTTAAAAGGTGGTATTTTTTAGCAGCGTAGCATTGCAATATTATAATAAATATAATAAATATTTGGTTAATGACTTATT
Source organism: Copidosoma floridanum (assembly GCF_036245765.1). Classification (NCBI taxonomy): domain Eukaryota; kingdom Metazoa; phylum Arthropoda; class Insecta; order Hymenoptera; family Encyrtidae; genus Copidosoma; species Copidosoma floridanum. The sequence goes on along the minus strand of NW_028321897.1, from coordinate 36,496,680 downwards.
TCCTTCACTTTTTTTCAAAATTTTAAGAAATTTTTGAAACAGCTTAAGACTGCGTATTTAAAAAATATTTATTAAATTTTGTTGCGTTTTATCCTTCAAAATTTTTTAATTCTTGGCTAAGATAATTTTTTGACTATAGGATGTTCATTAGAGTAAGCAAAGTGAAAATTAAAAGAGGTGAGAGGAGCGCAAAAATGCAGCACTGCTGGCAATTATTTTTCTTACCTTACATTCATGCTTTTACGCATACTTGACTGCCTTTTTTTGTTTTTTTTTTTCAAAAAACAACTTGTGGATCTGTTTGAAAGCGTAATAAATTTATCTAAAAGTGAATTTTTATTAAAAAAAAGTTTAGTGATTTCTACAAATTATATAAATTAATTTTTCGTTATACTTTAAAAAGGTTACATGTTGAATTAAGATTTTTTTAAATTTAAGATATAAAAACCTTGCGTAAGGGGTCTCAGGATCCCTGCCAGAAGCGAAGCTCCCTCATTTATATGTGACAGTGAAATATTATTTGGCATTAGTGATACTAATAATGTCTGTAGATACACACATACATATATATGCATACACACGCGTAAGCATACGCACACGCCCACACACCCACTTATCACACACTCACACACGTTTCTGGGACAAGTATCCAACAATATATTATTGAATAAGAAAGCACACATTTTTTGCTGAAAAAAGTGAATAATAAAAGCGTTAATATCCCTATAACAACAACAAATTTTAGCATTCAAACTAAATTAAAAAATTATCTATTATAACTAAAAAACTGCGCGTAATTTCCTCGATATTATCGTAAAAAAACAAAAATTGCACGTTATTACTCGTGCAAGATATTAAAAAAAACGTCCTGGCGCTAGAAAATTTTTAAACGTAAATTTTCTTTTTAACTGAAACACCCACCGTAATTTTTGCAACGGTTAACATTTCTGCTTTACTTGCGCAATAATTTCAGTACCTGTTTTTCTAATAAATCGTCAAAATAAAAACAAGAAATGGAAAAAGTAGTTATTTGCATCAGGACTCCGGGTATACCATAAACAAATAGATAGAAAAAGGGATAGAGATACATATATTAATGGAGTTCGTCTGCTATGGATTATGACAATCGGAGCAAAGAGAGCCATCAAGAGTTGTGTAAATATTTTTATGTATACGGTGCAGTGTGAATAATTTTTGAAATATATTATTTCTTCCTTCCTATATTATATAGTCGTAAGAGTTAGAGTGATGTTTTGACAGAAATAGAGACAAAATTTTTTTTATCAACAACCATGCACCTAAACTTGCACCACGCTAGTAGAATTTTATTAAGGTAGTTGTAAGTTAGACAGACGTTTCTTACGATTTCCTGTAACGTTTTAGCACAGCTACAGATTAATATTATTTATTATGAGCAAAAATTTGAAGAGGCCTAGCAGTACAGTTTTGGAGATATTAAAGATTTGATGATGAACTTTTAACACAGGAGAGGTAAAAAACGTGCATTCGGAGTGGAATATTAAAAAAAATTGTTAATAACTCTTAAACGCTTCTGGTGATTTTTCCAAAAAAAAATTGTATATCGTTGTTAAATAGTGTTTAAAGGTAAGTAACAAACAGTAGTACCAACTATAAGAAATAAGATTCTAAAATTATTGTTAAGCTACTTGATTTACCCTCATATTGAACAAAATGTTTGGGTTGGCATGCTGCGATACAGTTTTAATAATTTTATTTAAGCATGGAGGAAAAAAAAATCGGAAGAAGGTTGGACGTCCCGAAAAAATACCAAGAGTTCGCCAAAATAGTGGGAGGAAGTCTAGCTCTATTCAAAATAATTCGTGCACTGAAAAAAGCAGCAGCGCTGTGGAAGTAGGAGATAGTATGCACGTGGATAATGACGGCTTTTATAAAAAAAATGGCTAGTCGTCCAAAGGAATCCCCAAGAGTCCGTGAGAATAGTGGAAGAAAACGAGTCGAAATTGAAGATGCTTCTCGTAATACGAGGCGCAGCAGAGCACTCGAATTACTTGAAAATGAAAATGTCAACATTAAAGTTCTAACAGTAGCATTACAGATAGCAGAAAAGCGATTGATTGCCGATGCATCTAACGATGATGTTGACGATATTAATGAGTTGGAAGCAATGTAATTAGTTAAAAGTGCAGGTTAGATCATTTTTATTTTTAATCTATTGAAAACTTAAAAGGCATGTTTTTTATACATAAATATGTATAACGCTTTGTATTGAGCAACCACATAATTACGATAATAAGTTCGAAGTTATCTTTTGTTGTCGTGAATTTTTTTTAATTCTTTTATGTTAATGTATTTAACATTAATGAGAAGTAGCCATCCATTAATTGCGTAAACAATTTTTCCTTTATTTCTCCTATCCCAATCTGCAGTGTAAGATTCAGTTGTATTTTTCAGGATCACCCCTCCTTGATACTTGGTAGTTAACTTACCGCGTCTTCTATTCTCAAAATCGTAAAAATTATTTGTATATCGGCTTTTTCCCATACCCCTACTGTAACAACTAATAAAATCCATACTCTCGCTTTATCCTACAGTTGTTTACGTCATTAATGGACGCGCCTAAAGTACGTTTTTGCCCGCAAATAAAGTATTGATAATTACTTTTCATATTACTATTTTTATTGGTTTATTTTAAAGTTTTTTTTACTATAAGTATGTAATACACAAGAATATTAACGGATAAAAATACTTACTGTCTTGTAGAAATTTCAATGAAACAACTTAATTTATTATTTGCAAGAGTACTGCAAAATTCCATCATAAACAATTTTTGATACTTACTTATGTATGATTGTAATAAAAAAACATTACCTAATGTGAATTATAGGTCAAGTTGTAAAACATACAAATGAAAGTGCTCTTGCTTTCTTTTTGGAGTCGGACATGAGCAAGCAGTCTAACAGCATACTGGTAAAAGATGTAAGAACGCGAAATTGCAGAATATACCCATGTTATGATGCAGTTCACGATGCCATGACAGACTGTCTTCCTAGCCAAATTTCTCACTCAGAAGTAGAAGTGTGCGTTTCTCTTTAACAACTTCTCAAAAGACAGCTGAAAGACTTTGTAGTTCAGTAGCTCTTGAGTGGGATGAGAAGACGTTAGGAAGTGCTCAATTGTATTGTACAGATGGTTGTGATAGTTCATCTAGCCATTTAAATGCCCATCAACATAATCAAAATCCAGATAATGATTTACTTGATTCGTAGCATTCGCTTTTTGTTAGTAGTATGTTAGTGAGTATGCTTGAATCTATGGCTGAGAAAGAGAAATGCGTTAACGAGTTACCACAAAGCTACCGATTTTTCCGATCTTTTCGTATAGCAGTCGAGAAAGAAGCCGATGATACGATCAGAAAAAAGTACAATAGATTTTCAGAAGAAATCAGTCATCCAAGGGCTTACAATTTTATTTTACGAAACGAAAAAAATGTGAATGTTACGTATATTGTTTTTACAACTCTTTTTGATGGAAAATGTGTTAATGCAATTGTTCAAAATAAAGCTTTTCAACAATGCCCAATGTGCTTCCACAGTATCAATGACTTTTGTAATAGAAGTATTGATTTTACAGTAAATGATCAATTTCGCTTGAAATTAGGACCCAGAATGTTTCATTGTTTAATTAAATCATTCGAGCCACTATTGCATTTGAGTTACAAAAAAACAATTATGTCATGGACAAAAGATAACTTTGGTAAGTTCTATAATGAAATATTTATGATTAAAACTTAATATTGACACATTACTCTTTCTATATTGTAACGGTGCCCCACCGTTAGGCCACGTTAGTAGGCTAGGGCAGGTAGAGGAAGGGAGAAAAAGAGTTCAAGGGACCTAAGTGGGAAAGCGGGATGGGTAAGTAGGGGTAAGGGAAAAGAGAGGAAAGCCAGGAAAGGAAGCGAGGAGAGAGAGATTAGCTTGGGCAAGCGAGCGCGCGAGAAGCGTATAATTTTGGAGTACTACTCTTGTGATCGGTTGTGTTTTCTTTTTGTGCGATAAGTTTTTGACACGCGAGAAGTGCTTTCTTTGGTGTCTTTGGGTGCGACGCGCAGAGAATACCAGGGGTGTGCTGGAAGCTGCTGAGAAAGCAGGCGACCCCGAGTTCCACGAGAGGCGGAAGGTTCCCCCAGCCAGAGGGCTAACGCGAGGCTAGCGTCAGCGACCTTGACCTCCAGACACTACTAGTAGGGACGCCTACTGGCACCAGCGTTGGCACGACAGCTCCTTCGAGTCTGAAAGAGTCGTCACTACCTGCGACCGTGAGTACCGGTCCTTAGGCGACCGTTTTATTGTAAAGGGCAGCGGCCCTCGATTAGCCCGCGTAAGTCTGCCCGGTCTGCGTTTTCGCGCCGCGAGCACGTCAAGCAATCGCGCTCGACGTACGAGAACTCACACACACACACATACACTAAACATCCGCGAATATTTTTGTAATTATTTTATATTCCCTGAATATATATTTTAATTTAAAAATACCCGCGAGTACTACTTCTTTTGGTGTGCCTCAATTTCCCCTTATAAAATAATTATAAGCGATCGTCGCGAAAAGCGACGACAGACACCTTGTAGCTGCGATACCTGATTTCGCAGCGGTGTCTCGGCGAACGAGACCCGCAAAATATTTTACAGGGAGTGTCACCGATGGGTATCCGGGCAATACAGGCCCGGTCGAAGTGGAGAGACTCCGCCTCGTTAATCCGCATTGTGCACCCCGTAACAATATATTGGTGACCTGCTTTGTACTTGAAAAAATAAGCTTATATTCTGCATGTAATCATGTAAACTTCTGCAATCTATTAAGTACCTTACTAGTTTTTATATAAGCAAGCTTATAGAGTAGCTAAATCATTTAACCTTGAAATATAATCAGGTATATTTAATTTTCTACAAAGTTCTAATTATTAAAATTTTTTAAATAATTTTGTATGTAGTTGTCACTTATATTATTTAATAAACGTAATCATATTTCTTATTACACTTTCTTAAAGTTTGCATTCTCGATAACACCTCATGCATGTAGTTGGCAAAAAGATCAGAGTGTCAGGGTCCATTCATAAATGACGGAAAGTGTTAAGGGACGAGAGAGGGTTTTAGTCCTTTTTACTTTTTATAAATGGAAAAAAGTGTATTACCTAATAGTAAAGTTCTAGAAAATCCACAGAAAAGTGGGTTTACTATTAAGAGATCATGGGATAGTGTGTTTTATAAATAAAATTATATTTAATATTAAATAATTAGTTGAAAAGTACTTCAATGTTTTCAGAAAATCTTAGATGCTTTTTTAATATATACTTTTGTCAAAAAAAGGATGGAGGTAAGGGGTGTTAATAAACCTACCATTGATCACGTAAGTGAAAAAGAGACTTGAAAATACAAGAAAAGGTCCTTACGTTATTTGTGGATCACCTCTGAATTAATAACTGTTGGGGTAGTTACTCTATAAGCCAGGATAAGTTAATATGGCTTACTTAAATCTAGTATTAATTTCAGATAAGTACGAAAAAGAGAAACAAAGCGTTAAGCAGAAAATATATGACAGTTTTGGCATCCAAGTAGACCAAGTATTACAAGGCAAGGAAACCAGCAACACTGGAAACCTTGCAAGGAGTTTTGATAATCCAGTGAAATTTGCTGAGGCTTTGGGAATTAATAAAGAACTCGTTGTTAATATGACGACTGATTTGGCATTATTTAGATGCGGAAAGACCTACTGGATGTTTTATAAGCTCTATCCCTGGTCGAAGCTTAATCCAACTAATCATAAACTGCTTATGCATGGGTGCCAAACTGCAAAAATTTTCCCGTTGCCCATGCTATTTTATTCAGGAGACAGAAGCGAGGCATGGCACAAACTTCATTGACAGAATTTGATAATTCATGCAAGACAAACTAGTCAAGTAGAAAGGTTAACAGATGTATTTAATTGATCTGTTTATTTATCTGATCCACCAATTTCATTGATGAATATTAAAGATAGAAAACAGAATGAAAAAAAAAAAAATGGTTTACAACAGAAATGTTACAGTAGATGAAAAATAATAAGAGCTGCTTCTTCTGTGTACAATAATGTAATACATACATATTTTTATGTAAATCGTAAATAAATCACTTTTTAATCACATTCTCATTAGATTGTATCAAATTTATCTCAACACATTGTTCATGAGATTATCGAATAAATACGTTTATGAAGGTATTCGTTATTTACAAACTTTTTATCTTGCAAAGCCCAAACACCATAAATTTAATGTTTATCAATAGAAAAAAATGTTGACCTTAATATGCCCTAAATATTCATTTTTAACCTTGCTTTAATGACGGTACATTTTCTATTGAAATAACATGATATAAGCAATTTCAACTTTGTTGATTTATTAAGAACACTTTAAATGAGTTTTCTAAACTTTAAGATTATTCAGCTTTGTTGCATATTGCTTGAACTGGATAAATTTTTTTTTAACTCAAAACAACAAATTAGAAAAAATTTAATTTCCTTGTTTAGTTTACTACGGAGGCTGTAAATACCAAAATCAATTTGATTCAAAATACTTTTCATCAGCTGAAACAATAATTAGAGAGGTAATGTGATTCTTCTTTATTTTAATTTAAGCTAAAATGTGTCTTCAAAGGGTATTTTATAATCATTTAAATACAAAATTTTATCAACTAAAAAAAATTTCAGTTTACATCTTCTCTTCCTCAGAATATTAGGTTTTAAAGACTTATTAATAAGAGTTTAAGGCTTCTAGGTTATGTGAAAGAATGCAAGAGTTGAAATTATTTAGCCATAATAGCATTTAATGCTTAAAAAATTATTTATCTTATTTATAAATAAGCATTTTTTTTTTAAATTTCATTTTAAAAAAGTTTCTTTTTTTGAGGTTATTCCATCAATTTTGGGGGTAGAATCTCACATTTTAAAGTTCTCTACAACTTTTTTCTATTTGCTATCATCTAAGCTTTATTCTCCAACAACAATTTCTGGGATACCTCTTTTCCTTCTCGAGATATGAGATTTTAAAGACTAAAAATTTTAAAACCTTAGGCTTTTAGATTACGTTAAAGAATGTGAAAGTTATTATATTTTGCTGTAATAGCATTTTATGTTAAAGAATTATTTATTTCATTGATGAATTAGCATTTTTTTTAAGTTTATTCTAAAAAACTTTTTTTTGAGGTTATTCCATCACTTTTGAGGTTAAAATTTAAAGTTTTAAAGTTCTCTATAATTTTTTGCTATTTGCTATCATCTAAGCTTTATGCTCCAATAAAAATTTTGGAGTTACCTCTTTTCCTTCTCAAGATATTAGGTTTCTGACACTTTAAACCTGAAATCTCCCATTGTTTGCCGGTCCCTCCTAGCTCCTCCCAAATAACGTAGTTTTTCTTTTACTTTTTTGCATTTTTTGAGTAATCCTAATTTTTTGCTAGCTCCATCCCGCTCCTCCACCTCTCCTCCGCACCCCTCCACCCCTCCCCATACTCCCCCCTAGCTCCCTCATATATATTGTGAATAAATTTGTAAAGCTTTCTATATTAACTGTTACAAATAGTCTAATTTTCACACATAATTTTATTTGACCATAACAAAAAATTGTGTTATAATTAAGTTATTTACGATGTGTATTTTGATTAAATACTCTGAAATTTCTTCTTAGGTGCTCTGCTCTTACATAATCTTTCCCACAATTTTGACAGATATTTTTTTGAACGTTTTTTTCATGACTTTTTAAATGTCTCTGTAAGTGATAATTTATTTTGAAACATTTCCCGCATTTGATACACTTTTAATTTTTCTCAATGTTTTGGCATTTCTTTGTGTGATGCAAATAGTTTTTTTTCTCTAATATTATAATGCTAGATAGAACACATACAAAAAATTTTTTTTGTGAATTTTTTCGTGCGATGATAGACACTCTTGATTGAAAAATTTTGAGTTACATTTGTCTCACTGATAAAATTTCGCATCAATGATGGTGTATCTGAAAACACATTACATAAAACATATTGCTTACGATTTCATAAATCTAGGTACTAGACGGTACTGACATTGGCTTTTTTGATGAAAGAAAAAATTTGCAAGAAAGTATAAAAATAGTAATGAACTATGGAATAGTTTTTCTGTTACTCTAAAATTTCATTCTGAACAATATTTTCAATTTAAATTTGTTTTCTGATTCAATTTAGATAAATACTTTTTTTGGGTTTCCATGTCAAGACAATGCAACATATAATTACCCATGAGAAAATAATGGTTTTCTAAGGTATAATCCTAAAGCATCAGAACATTGACCTTGAGATCTACTGATGGTCATAGAAAAAGCTGAGGTCAATGGAAATTGTTCTCTGTACAATATAAATGGTAGCGAAGGAAAATTGTTTGTATGTAGTCTTATTCTTGGAATAAAGATTTTATTACCTTTTTTTTCATCTGTAATTATTTCAGCTTTGATGTTATAATTAAATAATTTTGTAATTCGTAATTTTGTACCATTGCAAAGTCCTTTAGATACGTTTAAGTTTCGTATTAACATAACAATAGCGTTAATTTTTAAATTTAACTCATATAGAGGAAGATCTTACTTAATACGATCTTCATTGTGAGATGTCAATATAGCTTTACTTATAAAAGACTCATTATCATAATTAAAAATTGTATAACATACATCATTTCTTGAACAATAGTAATTTTGCTTCCGTTTTTTACCACTGGGAGAATTTGACGGAAGTCTCCATCTAAAATTATTATTTTATTTCCAAAAGGTCAATTACTACTAGATAAATCTTTTAAAGTTCTATCAGCGATTTCCAACGCTTTTTTCGGTATCATAAGAGCTTCATCTCAAATAGTTACTTCTACATTAAGTAATTTTCGTTTATTTGGCTTAAACTGGAAGAACGCGCTTTCTATAGTGCTTAAGTCTAAAGGAAGTCTGAAAGTTCTGTGAGTGGTCATTTCCTTTGGAAGCAGAATAGAAGCAATACCTGTCCTAGCCATTGTAAGAATTTTTTTATCAATTGATATCTAATAATAAATTAATATTTTGTATAGAAAAGTTTTTTCAGATCCACAAGGACCTTCGATGAAAAAAAATTTTTTTTCAAATTTGAATATTTCTTGAAAACTAGTAGTAATAGTAATAATTTTCTTACACAGATCTATCTCCAACTTTAAATTTAGACTTCAAGTTCTATGTATATGTAAAAGAAAGAATTTTTTTTGTTGCAATTTGGAAGTCTAATTCACAGTCAAAATTTTGTTTAGACATTTTGTAACTTTTTAAAACAAATTTAACGAAGTAAAACTAAGCGAAGAAAAAAATACCAATGGGCCAAAATTTTAGTTACAAAAAATGAAAAGAAAAACTACAATCAACTTACAATATTATTAAAACAAAATTAATTTGTGATTATAACAATATCGTAATATTTTTGAATTTTTGACAATGTTTGAAATTTTTCAATAGATTGTCGTTTCAAACATATGAAAATTAGGCATTCGTCAGGAAAAACAAAAAATGATTGTTGAAAATTTATGTTATTAATTATGATTCACACACATTTATTACATATATTAATTTTAGGTAACGATTTATAAAATTCGTATTTTTTTCCATACTTCGTAAATCTATATTTGCAATTACGGGAGTTGGTGTGCAGAGCACACAGGGGGCAGAAGTAGTTATAAGAGTTTAGAACGAGGTCTTATAAATAGCTATTGACTCATATAAAATAGCGGGCCACTTAAAGGAATAATAAAGCTCACCAAAAAAAAAGTTAAGGGCACATCTCTCTTTCTATATAAAATTTATCACTTTTATTTAAAATTAGCCGCTTGTTCTTCATATTTTCTTTAAAGCTGCCCAGTAATTATTTCCCAGCGTAGAACATGTATTCCCGAGTATTTCCGAAAAATGCCGTAGTCTTCCGAATTTTGTCAAATATATTCAAACATATTTTTTTTATACTAATAATTTTTTTATTGTTTTTTTAAGGCTTTATAAAGTATTAATGCAAAGCTTATTTAAAAAAAATTAGACTTATAACACAACAAGAGTGGGGGGGGGGGCTTGGCGCACGGAGCGCGCAGAAGGTGGAGCCCCACTAGTATATATATATATCAGTGCAAAGTAACCAGCATTAAATACTAGAGGATTTAAGAATATATTATTATATACAAACATATACCGAAATATACCAAACACATGATGAATCTAAAGTAAAAAAGAGTTTTTATTAATGTTGATCAAGATGAAGCAGTAAGTGATATATTAAAATTAGGTAGTCATATTAGTACCAGTGAATTTTTTGAGAAAAAAATGCTGAATGGCAGTCTCAAAAAATGTTATCCTGTGGTATTCACCATCATATATAATGAAAATCGTAAGAATAAAATAAAACTAATAAATGTTACATACAAGAATGAAAAAGTTTATCAGAGATTGAAAGGAGGATGGACAAATGTAGCTGACAAAAAGATTTATGTTCTGAAAAATCTTTTCTGTGCATATGCTTTTGAAAAGCATTAAATATTATAACGGAGTCATTTTTCTCTGACCCTATAGCCTTAAGCGCCGAAACGCATCGTCAAGGTGGAATCTATTTTTATTTATAAATTCGTACTATAAGACTAATCAAGACCCAGGTTGGGTCCGTTATTTTGTTTCATGTGTGAGAAATTGGAAAGAAGACATAGCGCCGAAGAAAAGCCCAAGAATGTGTAGTTCTAGTATATAAGAGTTTACCTGTGTGATTGCGTTTTATAAAATATTTGTAATTACCGCGCCATGGTACTAATCCAGTGTTGCTTTATCGACGAAGAGTGTACGTATTAAGCGAATGTACCATAAATGGCATTGCGTTCGAGTGTGTGTGAATCATGTTCTGGCGGTAAGATTCAAAAATATGTAGGTAGAGATAGTGCGGTAATGCGCGAGGCTGCACTAATTGGTAGGCCTAACGCATCACTCTTGTAGTAGCATTCGAGCGAACCAGAGCTTCCGAGTTTTTCGCGTTTTTCGGTAGGAATTAAGAGAGAGAGAATCGAAAGAGAGAGGAGAGAAGCATATAGAGAGCCAGCGACCACGAGCAGCTTACCAGACCTGACCTAGCGCCCGACCACCCAGGAATGACCACCACTGTCATTCATGCACTACGATGTCAAATTCATCAGCTGAGGAGCCGTGAAAGCCAAGAGTACTGTGGTAAACCCCGAGGTAAAGTAGCGTGTAGTGTCGTCGCGAGAAGTAGTGCGTGGGATCAAGTGTGCGCGTGTATTGGCCGCGTGTAGCCAGGGCGAGCCGCGAGAATCGGCCCCTGGAACAGAGATCGTAAAGCGAGCGTGGGTGAGAGAGAGCGTGATTGCGGAAGTCGTACCGTGGTGTAGCGACGGATCGCGACGAGATTTTCCGGGTCTAGATGCCCGCGTAAGTGTTAGAACAAATAAAGTGAAGTTAATAATACGAGAAAACTGCATTTCGTGCCATTATTTTGTAAGCCAGTGCCAGACAGCGTTTCCTTTCAGGGCGTAGGGCTTGTTTCTCCCTAGGAGAGTAGCTTGCTTTCCGACGGGCTACCCCTGGCGGGACTTTCTCTAGGTGAGAGTCTCCAGGAGCCGAACTGAGTTGGCCGAGCCACGGGCGTCGTTAAGCGGTAGTATTTTTGCGTTTCAGATGCAGTGCCATTTGCGTTAATTCCAGTGCTGAATCTGTGATAATTCAAGAGTCTTTGAGCGTTGCTTCGGGACCGTCCTGGCCAGGACACTCTACGTGTCACAGGGCGAGGAAATTGCAAAGAATGCAACCCATGAAATTTTGGAAAATATTCCCATCAACACAATACTTTCTAACAATACATGAATACCTTGTATCTCAAGCTTAACAGTTGATATACAAATTCATGCATTTGATACATGGCATGTCCAACATAAAAAAAAGTGGAGACTACAAAAAATAGCAGCAACCAAGGTGAAAGATACACAAGTTAATGAATGCTAAACAATACCATCTGTGAGTTGCAACAAAAGAATATCATATGGGGATCCAGAGCCACCTTTTATGCAAACATTAATTACTGCCATACAAACTAGACAGAGAGCAATCGAGGAAGAACTTAATCTTCGTGAACCAGCTAATATACATCAATCATCAGTATACTTAATGAAAAAGAATCCTGTCATAAGACAAATATATCAATACCCTTTAACTATCAAGTATTGAACAGATAATTTAATACGTATGTGGAAAAAACTGGCCAAAGAAGGATATCTAAGAGTCTTTATAGATACTTTTGGAGATTTTAGCAAAAAGTAACGTTGTAAGGGCACATAAGTAGCTATGTATTTTTGTACGTAATTCCCACAGACTTGTTCCAAGAAACTGTACCACTACAGCAAACGCTTACAGCTAAGCATGACACTAATAATATTGAATTGTGGCTTCGAGATGGGTTGAGACATGGAGCAATCATTCCAAACGAACTAGTGACATATGGATCACTAGCTCTGCTGAATGCAATAGCCCTAGCTTACAATAGATGATGCTATAAAAAAAATTTAAATTCTTGTTTTGACATAGTATTAAATAAAAATAATGCACTACAAAATTGCTATATTCGGTTGAATGGAGCTCAAGTTTTCAAGGCAACAAGTCGATGGAATTGATTCAATAAAAGTGATCAGCGAGTAAAAGACTTTTGTCTCAGATGTAATAGATTTAGTATATCTGTAAATGACATGAAATTATTGGAGGATACATTACTAGCAATATTTGTGGTACCAGAGAGTCTTAGATTGCAAGAAGACTTTAATAGTGAGCGAAAATACAATTACTTGGTAAGAATTTTTTAAACTTTTGAAAATGAAGAATACACTGACGAAGACTGCTACGACATCAGCGCAAGTTAAATTTTCGAAACTATTAATGATAATAAGACAATTAATTTTGTCCAATGTATTTTTTATGAAGCTTTACCAATGTAAAATGAATTATATAATCTATATACAATACTAAACTTTTTTTTATGTCCACACATTAAAGAAAACATTTTATATTTATTGGCATAACTTTCTCTTCGACAAATATTATGCAACCTTACTTTAAATTTTTTAATGAGAATCTCGAAATAAATACATTTTTTTTGGAATTAATACTGAGTAAGACAAAAAATAATAATATAACTGACTGCCACGAAAAAAGATTTGAATATTGCACAGAAAAATGCACAAAAAAAAAAAAACACAAAAAAACAAGTACAAACATAATAATGAGGAAAAAGATTGTCAAGAAAACATAATAAGATTATTTGAAAAAGTCTTAGCTTGTAACTACTGTATTGAAAAAATACTAATTGTGTAAAATCTGGAACAAAGAAAAAGGTTCCACAATCATAATTATGAATCTAGAGCTTACAAAAAAGGAAGATTCGTTGGCTGAATTGCAAATACTATTCAACAAAAATTACAACATGTGTTACTCGTAAAGACAATTTAACGATTAGCTAACACAATTTAACATAAGACAATTTAACGATTAGCTAACACAATTTAACATAAGACAATTTAACAAAACTAAGAGCTTTTTTGTACTGAATTAGAAGCGTGCTATTCATTAGAAAAAAATTCTGCGAAGAAAGTCTTACATACTGTGTAGTATAGTACTATTCAAGCCACCAAAACAATTTAGCCCCAACAGCATAATACATTATTGGGTTTTAGTTAGACTGCTCACTAAATAATGGGAGAAACGCGATAATATAAAGGATGGAATAATTATTAAATTAAAGTCTAGTCAATTCAAAATAAAGCCTACTCTCCTGTTCTACGTAAAGAGAAATACAACCGGGTGATAAGTATTTTCTATCGTTTGTACCTAAAATAGCAAATAGTATTCCATAATCTACTTTCTTTTCTTTTTCTTCATAGGGTCAGTGCGATGAAGTTCTAACTGATCGACATCATTCTTGAACTTTCTAACTGGTAAATCTAAAAAGAAATAAAATTAAGAATTAAAATTATATTTTATTAGAAACTTATACATATTAAAAAGTAGAATAACATCTTTATGGAAAACATTCAAAGATGGTTTTAAAAATAAAAAAAAATGTAGATCCTTAAGTTTTGAACTAAAGAAAGTTCTTAATTTTAAAGTAATACTGAATTGATTATTTACAAATCTTTCAATTATAATAAGAATTCATACAATTTTATGGTAAAAGCTTAACAGACAATGTAAGATGAGTTAATGACAAGATTCTTAGTGAAACAAATTTAATTTTGGATAAAAATGATTAATATTATGAGCGGGTTTAGTATTTTTTTTTTAAATTATTCTTTGAAGAGGTATGTAAGGCTCAATTGTCCTAATACTAATATTATTTAAAGAAAATTTACTTGGTAATAATAAATCTTGTAGTATGAAAGCTCTACTAGGGAAAGTCCCTGTATTAAAGATGAAAAAAAAAAAAAAAAAAACAATGGAATCACCTAATTGTTTTGTGAATACAAGTTCAAAATATATTTTCAAAGTCTTTGTCACCACTGTGATGCAATATGTTAAACATGCATGTACGGACGTTCATACGTAATTAAGTTGACTGACTGTCTGAAATAATTTATACCTAATGAAATTGCCACATAACTTTTTTGTACACTGACATCTTATAATTATCGTTTAAAATGGATTAATAGAAGAATATAACTAAACTGCCTGTGCGTAAACAAATGAGCTGCGATGAAAACACAGTTCATTATCTAAGAAAATCAACAATATTATGGAAACTATTTCAAAAATTTTGTTTACAGAGTTATAGCCGAAAAATAATTCATTTTTCTAAGCTCAGTTATAAGTGTACGAAAAATTTTTGTCTCATTGTGACAAATTTAGTTTGATTTCAGTATGGAAATGGATTTTCTTCATTTTAGTTCAACTGAATGTAAAGTACTCAAGAAGGTCTGATAATTTGAAAACGGAAATGAAAAAATGACTACTATATATGGTCTGACGTATAGTTTGTGCACGTTTCTTTGCACATTTCATGAATTTTCACTTGCCTTACATTAGTTAATTTTTTATGAGACTAAACTTTTCAATGCTAACGACTTGCAACATTAGCCGTACAAAATGACCAGAAATTTGACGTGTATAATTACGTTTCTTGGGGAGCTTCTCCCCAATGAGCAGAATAACGAAGCAAGTCAACCATCATCAGCTTCCTTGCCTTCTAAAAATATAGAAAACGAAGCTTGCGTACGCATTCACATCTAGAAAGGCCTTAGTTGTTTTTGATACTTTGCAGTACCACATCCACTTCGTGCAACATAAATTTTACATCTTGTTGACAGTTATGACCTTTCTATAAAAAAATATTAAGTTCTATTTCATGCTGATAAAGTATTGAACAAAATAGGTTCTAAAAATAATTTAACTAACCTCTCTATAAAGTCTTTAAATAACAACAATGTCTGCCATACTAATAATGTTACTTAGGTTGTATATGCATGAAAATTTGACTCATTGAGTAGATTTTGATTCATGAATGCCTGTAAGAACTAAAGTTCGTTCTGTGAGTGATGATAATAAATTCACAACATTTGCTCTACCTTTTCAAAGAAAAGATTTTCAAAACTCTGTGAAACCCAAAACAAAAAAAAAACAAAAAATTGTAAGTCTAGTAAATGATTATATTCATAACCGTATAATTTACTTAGCATAGTCAGAATACAAAATAACCTTTTGTTTGTTACAATTAACGAATACAAGTCCAAGATTTAATTCATTACATGCATACTCGGTTAAGGTTATTTGCCAAAAAATACTAACCATTTGTTTTAAAAAATTTTAAAGTCTAGTTGAAGTTTGTATATTGTTGAAGTATAGAAAAAAAATTACTGGCAAATAAAATGTTTTACTTGTTAAAAATTGGAAAATGAATTTTCAAAATACTCGGCACATCCATAAAATATTATCAATATTTTTTTGCAATGAATTATCTTTCGCACGTAACGAAGGGCAACTTATAGAGGGCAACTTACTCAATATGCGTCTTACACAATTCTTGCACACGTGCCCCTTAGCACTTCTTGTGGACGTTTGATGCACTTATGAGTGCATTAAAGTACTATACATTAGTGCAAGTAATTGAACATACGTCTGACGAACTTCTTGCGCAAGCGCTGTAAGCACGCGCCTCTATGCACTTATTTTGCACGTCTGATGCACTTACAAGTGCACTAAAATGAAAAAATTAATGCAAGCAACTTTATGCAAGTCTGTCGCACTTCTTGCGCAAGTATCGTACGTACGCACCCCTTTGCACTTCTTGTGCACGTTTAATGCACTTGTGAGTGCATTAAAGTAAAAAATTTATAGTAAGTAACTTTATGCAAGTTTTGTGCACTTTTTGTGCAAGCATCATGCACATGCACCTCTGTGCACTTCTTGTGCACGTTTGATGCACTTGTGAGCGAATTGAAATGAAAAAATTAATGCAAGCAATTTCATGCAAGTCTGTCGCACTTCTTGCGCAAGTGTCGTGCTTACGCGCCCCTTTGCACTTCTTGTGCACGTTTGATGTACTTGTGAGTGCGTTTAAGTAAAGAAATTATTGTAAGTAACTTTATGCAAGTCTTTTGCACTTCTTGTACAAGTTTCTTGCGCCTGAATCTTGCAGCAGATTGATGTTAATCTACAGAAGCAGACCGAGCATCGTCTTATACAATTTACTTATGCGTGTTTGTGCTACCAGGGTGAGCCATAGTCTGTGGTCCATCTAATTAAAGTTAAATAAACAGTTACCAACACTGATTGTTAACTGTCGAAGACTGAGATTTGAAAACGTATGTTTGTACTCAATGTCAATTAATCAGCCCAAGTACATTTTTTCGAAAAATCTCTTGAAGCCCATAGATGACATACAGTTTTTTGCATTGAGTGAACATAAAGAAATAGTATCTTCAAATGATGCACTACTAAACTCTATCATGATTTTTGATAACATAGATTGTGAAAAGCAGTGTAATATAAGCGTATCTAGCTTTACGGAAAAATAAAAAAAAGTTGACTGTCATACTCATTCTATACATCTATGCCAATCGTATGCACAAGTACCAAAACACTAGGTGAGGGAGAATGTTAATCTTTTAGCAACATTTTTTTATAGTGAGCTAAAATAAGAACTTGTATATAATTATCATGTGAACTCTGATATGCCGTAAACTCAGTTAAGAGATCTTTGCACTAACTGTTAGAATAGTAGTAAATATAGATGCGCTATCATTAGACAAGATTGAAGGATGAGCAGTTTGTGGTATCGCAAATGTTTTTAGAATTTTTTTATAAATGTAGGTCACGTATAGTTTATTGTTCAGTCTAGTTTAAGAAGTTAAGGTGTGTAAGAAAAAGAAACGTACTTTGTCAATTAGTGAAAGCTACATAGTCAATTAGTAAAAAAAAATTAATTATTGAAGTAAGAAAACGAGAGAACCCCTTCTTTCAATAGGTCTTTAAGAGTTAGGTATTAAAAAAGTGAAAATTTTAATATTATTACGCATTTAGGCACGTGCGTGCATGAAATACAAACACTTTAGTATACTACTTTTGTTACACGTGATTTGTATATTCAACGTACGTCCATATTTGCTTTAATTTACGTATTAATATACCTACTAACTGTTGGTAATGTCACATGATGCACAATGAAACAAAAATTTCCACCTTACTGCACCAAAAGAAGTAAAGGTACTTCTGTTCCGTTACGTGGAAATCTAATCTCATAATTAATAACAATAATATAGGTTTTGGTCAAGTGACAACTGTTCTTATAATACATTATAAGGAATAGAAAATAAATCAATTTATAGCTACGATATAAAGGATGTAACTTTGCCTTTAAGATGTGACTTTTTGTTTTTAGAATTATTACGATTGTTTGTATGAATCCGTATTACATTTACTTTTGCACCTCAATAATTATTTTTTGTGCGAGGAATTATTTTTCACCTATCTAGCTTCCCTTCGAGATACGACTGTTCTTCTAAGTTTGAGGGATTATGTTGTAACAAACATTTTTTGAAGTCTTTTTTTATATCTATAGTAATTTCTCAAACGCGACTTACAAAAGAAAATTTTTTTTTACTTTTTTTTCAACATATCGTCGAAAAAAAGATTAAGTCTAGGTTTATGCATAGTCCAACCCCTCTATATTTGTGTGCGTCGGTTATGTGGTTCCTTTTAGGAAATCCGTAAAGATGGTTATTTTGCGTTCATCTAGCTTTCTTTTTAAAATATGACTGTTATCTAAATTTTGAAAGGTTATGTTGTGACGAAAATTCTTTTTAAGGTTTCGTAATTGTTGGTATCAATTTTTTAACTCGACATACAAAAGAAAAGTTTTCCTTTACTCATTTTTTTCAAGATTCAGTTCCAAAAGCAAAGAATTAGGGTAAGGTTTGTGCACACTCCATCTTCTATATATTTGTGCACCTTGATCAAGTAGTTTTTCATTCGGAAGTCTGTGAAAACTGTTATTTTTAGACAATTTCACTTTTCTTTCCAGATACAGCGTTTTTTCTCGTTTATATACGTTAAGTTGTCGTATTATATTTATTTAATATTTAATGCATGATTTTAACTATGTTTTTCTTAAAAACTTCGAAGAGATCAAACTACGTTGTGTGTCAGTCATAATTTACTGAATAGTACCTAAGCTACACGAGCGGCCCAGCTTAGCTTGTTTTACAGCCACGTTACGATTTAAACCATCCAGCAGTAGACAGGAAAAGAAAGTGAAAAAGACAGACATACAGATTGTCTGCGCTATAGTCAGCTCTGACTGGTACGTATACATAATATGTATAGATATATAGATTTGTGCACGGCAGCATTCGCTCTTAGAAAGTTTCGCTTTAAAAAAATTTATAACCAGTAGTCAGTGGTTGCTGAGGTAGTCAAGTACAAATTTATACTTCTACGATAGACAATACGTATCTGATACTATACCTTCTATAGAGCAATATTTTAAGTAACCCACTATGATACATCGAAATTTGTGCAGTTACTGTTTAAATGAGGGTATTAAGTAATGAGAGGGATGGTTTCAAATACTGTTTTATGATTACATAAATGATCAATCATAAAAATCTGATTTCATTGCAATACGTGTACCATGCACCTAAGAATCGTACACATTATCATTGCTCACTAATCAATGTACCCAAACGATAGCTCACATAATTATTTAATAAAATTATTAATGGGCACATGGGTACAAAAAACATTGTACACACAATTATTATAAACAAGAAAGAATATTGACGGGTTGTGTACAAATGATTGTTTACGTACAAATAATTGTAAACAAAAAAAAATGACAAAATGATAACTCGAATGAGTACAACTTTTCAACAGGCACAAATATCTCATTCCTGTTTATTTTATGCACAAAATACAATGAACATAAAATTATAGTACACAAAAAAAAATTAATAGACTGTGCATGAATAATTTTTCACATATGAATTGTTGTGAATAACCTATTTACCAGGTACTGTAAATGGAGCAGTGGAGGAGAGCCTCCTCTCCCAGCTTCCCATCTTTTCCATAAGGGTGCGTACTGCCAAAGTTTAAATCCCAATATCGTGCAAAAAATTTGATGTCTGCTGTGTACTAAAATCTTGAGCAGCGACACCTAAACAGGAAAAAGCAGTAGCGCTAGATAACAGATATTTGTATTTATTGTGGAAAAATTATTTGTTAAAAGTTAAAAAAACATTAATTTACCGTTTCATGCTTAAAAAAGATCTTGACACTAATACTTTTTTGGTGTCAAAGATAGTTTATTAAAAAAAAGAATATCACGTGACTGTAGCCTTGTATAAGTTGTGTAATTCGATAAGAATGATCTCGTGGTTTTAAGAGCAAATAAATTCAAAATAGTACTTTACGCCACTAGGGCTCAAAGTGTCGATGTTCTGCCTGAGAGCGGGAAAGTACTTTACTTTACCCTCCCCCCTTCGAATGCAGTAAAATAAGAATCATTCTTGATATAATGCAAAAATACTAGGTGTCAAAATGTGCATCCATTTTTATAAACCAATCAGGAACGCACATTTATTTCAGCATTAATCATACAAAAAAAATGTGGATAAATGGGTAACGAATAATATGCTGGTAAATATATACAGGAATAAACACACACACGTTGTGTGTGTATGTGTGTGTGTATCAATTTTAGGTTAGATGCGTCATGCATGGAATGTATTTTAGTTTCAACTCAGGCCACTTCGTTTTATTTGTACAGGATCTTCGGCACTATGAGAACGTTTGGCCTCAAGCTCTGCCGCCTGCAGCGCTGCTGCAGAAGAGCCATCATGGCGTCTAGAATATATATCAAACATTCAAACATTCTCACAGTAGTTCACATCTTCCTCAAAAACGGCGTCGTGATAGAAGGCGTAAGAGGGTATGAAAATAAGTGCCTGGATCGTGAGAGCTTGTGTTTTTGCATTATGGTTCTTGAAAAAAAAAATACGCTAACTTCATTTTCTGAACTAGAAAAAAAAAAAAATAAAAAAATACACATAACAATATTATGCTGCAAAAATATGTGTTTACATAACTTTTTAATTATGTCATAAACTTCCTCTATTAGTATTTTTATGAGGGATAACAAAAAATTACCAGAAAGAGCAAATAGAGAAAAATATAAATATTTAAGGACAAGATAATTTTATACCAGTTGGTTTGCTTCTACGTCTATTTAGTAAATTATTTTTAATGCGGTATTTAGCTTTCTGAGTTTTTTCATTTCATTCATAGTACTCGCAGAAAGAAAGCTACAGGAATTTTTCCTGTAGAGCAACTTGTCACTTTTTATTTCATTAGTTTGTAAAGTGGCCATTAAGCACCCAAGGTCGTCTGATGACAGGCACCTAAATTGGTTATTTTTATTTAATTATGTTGTAAAGTGGCCAATAAGCGCAATGGGTCATTTGGTACAAGGTACTTGTATTCTTAATTTTTATTTAATTATGTTGTAAAGTGGCTAGTAAGCGCCCCAGGTCATGTTGTGACAGGTGCTTGTGTTGTTAATAAATGTTTTATTAACCAACATAGTGGTCAATAAGCGCACCAGGTAATCTAGTGATAGGTGCTCGAATTGTTAATTTCTATTCAGTTATTTCATCAAATGGGCAATAAGGGCACCGGGTCACTTGGTGATATGCGCTAGTGTTATAATTTAATGAATTAATAATTAATACAATGCCCAGTAATTGCCCCGAGTTTCGTAGTGATAGGCGCTAGTTATGTTTTTTCAACAAATGTATTTACTATCAAGCTCTCTAGGTTACGTGGTTCTTGTTGATCATGTTGCTAATTTTAAAAAAGTAATTTGCATTTTTATGAAAAATTTCTTGCAAACTGTATGCCTCACTTATAGTTTATTTATTTACAAGTTGAATACATATTATAAAAATGTTAGGCTAAATTTGTTTAGAGTGTAGGGTGCTGTCGTTAAAGATGTTTAATGTACAGAGTTATGGTGTTAAATAGCTTGGGATTTAGTTATTTGGTCTTAGTACGCTTGAATTTGCCGCTGGGCGCGCGTTAACTTTGGCCACAGGGTGTCAGTTCTGACGGTGGTACTATGACGGTTACGTTTTTGTTTTTCTACCGCAGTCAACAGCACTGCAGCAACCTCAGCGACGACGACCAAGCGGCAAGAGTATGGCGAAAGACAGCAGCGATGAACTCGAAAGAACGAGTGATCGCGTGCTCAGCAACTTGTTAGCACTACAGCTTCAATATTATTAGAGAGTGCGACAGAAGATAAGTTGGATCGGCGTGGCGGTGGTGGCATAGACTCAAGTGCGCGCTCGTTCTTTACTTAGTCTCCACCCTGTCCCCGCCTTCGTTTTTTATTAGCAGTTCATCCGTAATAATTCTAGATCTTCGTTACCGTTTTCATTTGCGGTTGCGCGCGAGATTTTGTGTTGGTGTCCGAGATTTTTTGTGAGTTTCATTATTTTTACACGCTGACCACGTTCAGGAGTACTGCAGCTGTTCAGGGTCAGGATAAAGGCAAGAGACCTATCACTGGGGAACCGCAGTTTCTCATGTTAGCTCAACATGCGGCAAAAGACGACCATCACAACTTGCAACTCACCATGCGTGGATGACTTTGCAAGATTCGCAAGAAAAGAGGTAAAGTTCATTTTATAAATGATTATAAGAAGAGCGTGTACGTCAGCTTGTTTTAGCATTAGGATAATAATTATCGGTTTAGGGCTACTTTATTAAATTTGAGGTGTTGCGATCATACGTGTTAAAAACATGACAAACTTTTGAAAAGCGAAATTAGGCAAGAAAAAACACCATCTTTTAGGTTGTATGAGAAATTTCAGTGTTTACATGCATATATTATTTACGTAGCTATTGGAATTGTGGACTTGATTGCGCGAGTTCTGAAAGTGTGCAAACGCCAATAGTGAGTTTCGAGGGAATGAGTGGACAAGATGTCCAAATTTTCTTGGAATTTTTAGTACTTTCAGTTTTAATTAAATATAGTGGACATAGTGGCTCACAGTGCTCTTGGCTGCCATACTTATCTACACCGGAAGACATGGGCATATTATTTGAGGATCACTAATCACCATTTTTTCTTAGCAAACAATAAAACAGGGACAGACAGGCACGTGCTTATGGGAGGCAAACTACATGTCTTTACGTGCAGCAGGTACACAGCGCGTACCTAGCTGTTTCCTTGGCCGCAAACTGCTGAATACTTTATTAGTTGTAATTTTCCAGCTGTTTTTCTGTAGCATGTGATTGATGCTCTATATATTACATATGCCCTACGAACCTTAGACTAGATATGTTTACAAGCGAAAGTCCGCCACTGGTAAGCAGGTTTCCATATCGAGCCGTAGAATAGCGTTTACACGTGGTGTACAGACCTATCTTTATTTATCGTTACGTATTTGTTCTTTTTACTCATGCATGCGCGTGGTCGTGCATGTATATGCGTCTGTGCGTGAGTGTGTGTGTTTTATAATGTATATATTTGCTTTTTACCGTATAGTGACGCATGAATTTAGTTTTATGATGGTACCCTACTTAATATATCGTGTATTCGCTTATCAACTTGGTCGCCTCTTTTATGTATCTTTGCTCTGTTTCTTGTATCTATTTATTATTAAATTTAGTACTGCCATTTTTTTTTTTTTTTTTTTTTAACTACTTTTAAAATAATTAAGAGCAAGGCTCGTATTTTATTCTCGTCTGCACTGCCATACGTCATCGGCGTCACCAAGCCCGACAGTATAATTGATGTCCAACTAAGTATGTACACCTATAGGTATGGTTCGCCGAGCAGCATTTATGGTGGTGGAGGGGAGCATCAGCTACAGTCATGCTGCGTTGCCCCTCCTACAGCGCTATGCCCCGAATGTTACAGAGGAAGTTGCTCCTCCTACAGCGCTGTTTCCGAACGTTACAGAGGGATTGTGTTTGCTCTTTTACTACACGGAGAGTTTGGAAAGATTAACGTCGGCCGTAATCGTAAGCACTTGAATACCGGTAGTACGCTTCAGAGCACATAGCAGCGCAGCTCAATGTAGCTCCTGATTCCATTACCACATCCTTGTTTAAGCCATGAGCTCATAAGTAGTTCACATTCGCATTCATTACAAATTTGGCTCGCGACCGCGTTCATCAGTAATTCTTAAACGAATTTTCCTCTTCTCGCAAGATAATTACAAAACGCTATTAATTTATTGGTTGTAGCAATTAATATTTAACGGTGGAAAAGTTTTTTTTCTAATAACATTTTATTTAATTTTTTTTCTTTCATAAAGCACTATTACAATATGGATAACCACAAAATCTCATTTAAAAACTGGTAAAGTTCTATAGTTCCATATGCCAAGTAAACAAAGGTGTATCTAAATAAATTATTACAAAATCGTTTGAAATCCATGTTTTATTTGTGTGTGTGTGTGTGTGGGTGGGTGTGTGTTTATGATTCCAAGGGGACAAAAATTTATCAGGTTTTTAAATCTTTTGGCTGAGTTAAAATGCAATAATTTTTTTTACACATAAAATGCCATATTATTCAATTGTGGGTAAAAACACTTTCAAATTTGTAATTGCCACATTTGGCACATTTTTAGAAATGTAAAATAAATTATTACATATCTTCATAATAACACAACTTATTTTATCAAGGTTTATACACTGTAAGGTCGCTACGTAGTACCTAGCTGTGTGATTTGTAATTCCATCCAAATATTTTTTTTATCTAAATCCAAACCAGCATATTTTTTCGTAGAATTTGGCAAGATCAATGAAAAATATTAACTTTTGCTAAATTTACGGACTATTTGTCGAATTATTTTTAAAGATACTTTTGCATATTAAAAATATTGTTTCATCAATTGTAAAATAAACGGTGGCTTTACTTTTACGAACAATAGTCATTTGTAATATTAAAGTGCATTTGATTTTTTTTTAAAATAACAAATTCTTGGTTTGAATTTCAGTGCCGATTCGTTTATTTCATTTACACAATTTTAATTATTGTTAACATTGTTACTTTCCAATTTTTATAACAACTTTTGTAAAATTCAATTATGTAAAAATTAATTTTTACAAATATTTTAAAAATTTCACCCTCAACTTACCTGTAAATATTTCAATGATCTTGCAACGGTATAAAATAATTGAACAGTTTTTATAGAGAATTTTTGGTTCAGAAAACGTTTCTATGATTAACGTGCTATTACAAAAACCAAAAATTTTGTCATGACACCAATGTAACAATTCATTGTTAATTTACAGAAAAGAATGTATCGAATAAAAGGCAAACAAACCAATACTACGAAGTATTTTTATAACGGACATTTATACTACCTAGATCAAAGAGGTAGTGGAACTATTCTAAGATGCTCGCAAAAAAATCGTCTGAGTTGCGATGCAAAAACATCTAGATACCCTACTTAATCAAGATCATGAGGTTTTGGGTCAACATAATCACGATGGAGATGATATGTTCATGATTAAACGCGCATTTATCCAAGAATTATTAGATCTATCTAGAACTACGTTTGACGACTTGAAAAAAATTTTTGATATGGTGAAAAGAAAGGAGGAGTAAGTTATATATAATATCTATATAAAGAGAACATTGATAATTCAACTTCTTTTTTACAGCATGTAACTCCTGGTTTTTATATTCATTACCTTTAATTAGTGTTTTCAGTAATGTACGTTTTTTCAATTAATATGAACATATTAAGGCGGAATTAGTTATTACTAAATAAGTAACAGAACTGAAATTTTTTTTTAATTTTCATTAAATTTAAGAAGAACCATGATTTGCTTGGAAAAGTATTTCTTTTTTTTTTTTTTTAAGTTAAAGCACCTTAAATCATCTACAATAAAAAAAAAATTCACTACAAGCCAACGGCAAAATAATGGTTAAGATGATAATTGCACTAACCATACTATTTTGGAGCAAATAAAATAAAAATGTAAGAGTTTGATGTTGTGCGGTACAATAACCTTCTTAATTTTGAATTCTACTAGTCTACAAATAAATAGTCACTATTTGTTTCCAGTTTCAGAAATTTCGTTCGCGAAATTGTAATTGCGAGTATGATAGTTTTTTAATATGGTTACTGTGTAGTTATACTAAATAAAAAGATGCAATATGTAATACAGTCGAAGAATATTAATGATGAATAAATTTAATCATTCACACTGTTCCTTAAAAACCACTCTTGTAGTTATATCTCAAATATTCTGATTATGTTGTGCAATGTACTTCGATAAAAATATCTCTCTCTCGCCCTCTATATGTGTGAGTTAGTATATCTGTTTGAGAGAGAGAATGTGTGTGTGTGTGTGTGTCTGGAATAAGTAACATCTCAGGAGTCTCTCAAGCGATTTTCATTTAACGAAGCTCTTTTTAGTTATAACTCCTCATCACTACTGGAAACAATAAATTCGGGTTTTGCTGGCCAATTTTTTTTTTTTTAATTTTATTAATTTATAAATAATTTTCTTTTTTTTAGGTGTTGATTGGTGTTTTATAATAATTTCAGTTAAAAAATTTGTAAGATTAGAAATTTTTCTTCAAAACAACTTATTCAGATATAAAAAAAGAATTTTTATTGTTGATGTCTGTTGGATTAAATGTAGTTTACAAACCTTTTTTTTTTTTTTTTTTCAAGAAAAATCTTTGGTTATTAATGTTATTCATCGTTTTGTAGCATATCATTAGTAAGAATACATAACAGTACAAAAAAAAATTTTGCAACACAATGTATTTTAATAAAAAAAAAAAGACTATTCGTAAATGTGCCAGAAAATCGTGTGTTGGTCTACTTCGCTTGATTTTTTAATTTTTCACACTCTTTTATACCTTAATATTCATTTCATTGATGGATTCTGATCGAATAGATTTATAACTGTTACATTTACATCAAATTAAAAAAATCTGTACAAGTGATTGTATAAATATGTGTGTATATAAGATTAGTTATAGCTTATTATATTCTTAAATGCATTTGATCTTACAAGGCCTATTCTTCTTGCTTTTATTTTCTCATGACGGATGATTTTTCATGTATAGTTACTTTTTTTGTTATTGGACAGAATTTTAATACGTTTTATAATAGAAATCCATAGAGATAATTGAATTTGGTACCAAAAATGTCATTTACTTAAATTATAAAAAATTTTTGTGGGTATGTGCGTACTTGTTTTGTTGGTGCATGTTTATTCAGTAAATAAATAATTTTACCTCATGACAAATGAATTTGCAAGGTAAGATTTAATGTGTTGCTATTTCAAAATAAATAATAATATGAACTATACAGTCCTTGTACCGAAGCCTAGGATAGTAAAAATAAAGATAAATTAATTAATTTGAACGACTAGGAGTTATCTTACACTTTTTGGGCTTATAATCGTACAGTGTAAGATAATATTTGTAACCATACTGTGCATCTAACAATGTTATATATTAGGCTTTTGTTAGTTATTATGCTCGAAATTTTTGAAATCTTTGGAACTGGAAACATATTGTTTATTCAGAGGTTTAAAGAGAGAGGTTCAAAAAATGGTGACTGCTCGCAGACAAAATATACCTTTGACGCCACGCAATTTATCACGCCTAGCTCAGGCACTTAAAGATTATCCTCCAATGAACCATTTATACAAGGGATGTGCTGTAGGTACTGATGGTTCTTTAGCTCTGATTTTTATCAGTGACTTTATGATGGGAGCTTTATCTCGATGTACGCAATCATTTTGCGATGGAACGTTTAGTGTAAGTACCATTTACGATGTCAGCTTGTTTTTGGTAATTTTTTTTTTTTCCTTTACTATTGAACAAGAAACCGTTTATTTAAGATTCGACTGAGGAAACCAAGTTTAGCCCAGATATTTATCATGCATGCTCGGAAAATGGGGTCGGTAAGTGAGAAATCTTAATTAAAAAAAAAAAAAATTTTTTTTGACATAATTTCATGAAATGCCATAACGTATTTCCACTAACTTTTTTTTACCAATTGTAAGGGTTTTCCTGCTGTTTTTGCCATCACAAGCTCAAGAACGAAACATATGTATACTGCTATATGGTAACAGTTATTTTAATTGATCCCCGAACTACGTGGTAGTATTAAGACAATAACAAGTGATTTTAAAAGAGCACAAATCTCCAGTGCAAGAGACAACTTCATTGTAAATGGGCCCAATGCTGTGCGAGTATCTGGTTGTGTGTTTCATTGTCTTCAGGTTCATATATTCATGCATACATATATATATATATATATATACACATCCATATATACTTAACTCAGTGGGGCATTCCACACAAACCCCCCACCGCCCCCTGCCACCCCCATTTCCCCCCACCGCCCCCCCACCAACCCCCCACAAAATAAGGTAAAAATCCGTTATTTTCTTGCTTATCTTGACATATCGTAGTTTTTCTCGAAACCCCCCACCGACCCCCCACACAATTTTTCATGGCCCTCCACAGCCCCCCTACAAAATATTATATGAATAGTATAGAAGTATGGTATAAGTTTTTATTCAAGCCAGGGGGCTTAACCACGTATGGCTTGATGGGATAATAACAATGTATGTTTGAATATTTAATCAAATAGTGACAGATTACTGCACAATACTATAATCAGCTAAAATAAAATACAATCAATTGTATTTCGATTTACTGGATCCCTTAATTTCTTTGTAAGCATAAAGTTTTTGGTGGGCTGACTTTTTTTGTTAGCATTTTGTAACGTTGCATTTTGCCAGCCCTGTCATTGTGTTAAAGTCTACTATTACCACATTCCTACCAAATCACATGGAAATATTGTATAGTATTTTTTCTCAAAACATCCCACATTCCTTTACCTACCCCTTATGGCCCTCCCACTGACCCCCACGAATTTTTTCATGGCCCCTACCGCCTCCCCACACCACTTTTTTGGAACCTGACCGTGATCATACCGTCTTTACCTATCTTTGGACAAAACTGTCTTATTGCCAAGATTTATTTCATCGTCTAGAAGAAATTTAAAGTCATAAATTGATTCATAGGAGGTTGTTGCGCAAAACATCATTATTTATACAACTAAGTACGTTTGAAAACCAATTTATATAGAGTTAACAATATTTTGAAACCAAATCATATATACACATATATTGGTGCGCACAATTATTATATCATCATCACTTATATAGTCCTTTATTATACAATTCTTCTTGTTACGTACATAAACTTAAGTTAAATTTAGACTATCATTAATATAAACAATAAAAGTTTCGCATTACTTTATAAGTCATCTTATAAAGCCTGATGAAACCACGAAGACTTGCGTCCATTTCTATTTTGTTCTAAATTAATGCTGAAATTGGTACAATAGATAAACACGATATACATTCATGATATGTGTTATCAATTAATAAATTTTATTTATACATAAAATAATAATAATTAAATCATGTTATGAATATAAGATACATTATAATATTAAAAAATTTCTTTCCAAACTATATTTCAGTTTCTGAACTGTTTTCTCTATCGACTTGAACAAAATTTTCATTTTCATTTTTGCATCTTGATAAAGCCACGTATAATTGACCATAAGAAAATAAATGTGTTTTTAAGTATAATCCCACATTATCAGAACTTTGACCTTGAGACTTATTTATAGTCATAGCAAATGCTACAACTAATGGGAATTGTTTTCTATATAAAACAAAAGGTAACGATAAAATATTTCCAGTATTCAATGTAATTCTTGGAATGAAAACTTTATTACCAATTTTTTCTCTCGTTACTATTTCGCTTTCTACTGTTGCGTAGGATTCTATGGTCTTGGGGTGCGCACGAAGTAAATAGTCGAGGAACTAGTATCAACGTCTTTATTAATGCAAAAACGAGAGAAGAGCGCGTCGCGTGTGTACGACCTTCGTCCTTGACGGTTCCAGCCAGAGAGCGCGCTCCTTTCAGCATCCTATCGGCTTATCGCTTTGCTCTCTCCCACTACAATCATCTGTAGTAGGCCCCAAAAAGAGGGGGCGCACGTACGTGTAGCTATGATATCGTACGTGACACGTCCGAGGCCGCGCCGCTATCGTCCTCGATGGCGATTTCCCTTTTTAATTTACATGTTTGTGCTAGAGTTATGTTCGTGTAATGTTGTTTATATTGTATGTGAGATTTCTAACGTAGGAGTAAAAAGGTTGAGAGAAAAAAAAAACATGTCCTTGTTCCTCCTTTACACAAATTCGCTAAATTGTTTTTTTGTGTAAGCATTTATTGTTTTTGTTCACGCTCTTCTCCCTTTTTAATATAGTGCAATATTGCAAAATTCTCATTTATAAATTCATAGAGTGTAATAATCTTCAAGTTATTTCTACTAATTATTAACTAAATATTTAATCCCACTGTAGGTTATCCATGTTAAACTTGTAAAATATGGCATAACAGTATGTTATAATGTATCGTATAATATTACTTATTTTCCTACTGTTGATTCGATCTTTCTTTTAATGTTTTTGATTCGTGTTATTGTTACAGTTGGCTGTGCTACGAGCCTGTTAGATATTTTCACATAATGCATTTTTGTTCGTAAATATGGTAACTAAATTATAATAAACAAACGTAACCGAGATTTATGTATGTATACAAAATTTAATTAAAAATTATTTCCTTTTTTTTTTTATATATATATATATCCTCTTATGCACGAGGACGTTTTGTTTTTTCAGCTGCCGGAGGTGCACTTCTGACCGCTAGGCGTACTTGGTTTTGCGATGCGACTGGTCTTTGTATGGTCTGTAGCATTATTGGTTGCGCTGTCACTGCACCCGCCGCTGCGCCTTCGCTTCCGGAACGGTTCCTTCTACCTGTAAGCATTCTAGCCAAATTTAGTATTAAGGGGCCCCCCCATTTTAGGAACCCGAACGAATTTACCGCCGTGCCTAATAATATTTCCGCCACCGTCCACGGTTAACCCTTGTACCCTGACAGTTCTCCTTTTATTTGCACTTCCTCGTATTCGTATGCTGGGTGATACACTCCACCGTAATGGTTTCTTATTTCGTATATCCTTCTCTATTCCCGCGGGTATATTCTTGTTTTTGACATCTTTTAAGAACCGCAGTAGAGAGAGTGAGGGGCGAGAAAAGAGAGCGGTTGGCTGTGTCGTCTTTGTTAACGTTCTATTTTCCTACATCTACGCTCACGCACATATATGTACCTGGAAGGTGCTTTACTCGACTATGACGCTACCCAATGCATTTACCATTCAAGAACCGTGTGCTTATTTTCAGTTGCGAGTGTGGCACTCTCTTTACAGATTTCTGTTTTCTCACACGCTATACAGTATACATAAATCTATTTCTCGCTATTTTACTACGACTACGCTTCCTTGTTGCCACATGCCTAATATTTTCTTACTCTGTCTTTATTATTTCTATAATTTTTTTTTTATATTTCTCATTCTTGTTGGTAATTCAATAAGTACACTTTATTAACACATTTAATTATTATTATACTCCAACAGAGGCGAGTCCGCGAAGATTGTCAATCTTGTGCCCGAGGCTCAATTGGCTTATATTAGTCTGTCCGATTTTCTGTTCGTAAAATTTTCCGCTCCCTTCCTTCCGTTCTTGTGTGTCATGTATGGAAAAGGAATTATGATGGAGCCTTATAGATTTCGATAATCCGACAGTGCTTGTGCCCATTCACTGCAACTATTATTTTCCACTTTCTTCTCTCCCTTTCCGCTAGCTTGTATTGTGGCTTTTTATAGATTCATATACTTCATTTTGCGTGCCGTAGCCATTATGTTTGCCCAGGTTGGTGACTACTAAATAACCATTCCCATCTTTTTTGATTTTTTTGTTTTTGTTTATTTTTTTCTGCTTTTTTTTTTCTTTTCTTTTTTCTGCTGTTCCTAGTAGTTTTCCGTCACCGTAATCTCTGCGAGTCTTTGGTATGCCCCACGCCATGAGGTACTGGACGGGTTCATTTCAGCAGAAATCGTTGGGGTTGTTTTCAGCAGCATTGCTAGTTATTTCTCTAACGTCATTCTCGTATCTAAGTAATCCGTTTTGTTGATTTTTTTTTTTTAATTTTAATGCATTACTTGCTTGTGCTCTCCCGGATACTAGCGTCAGCTAAGGGAGTTCACTGTGCAGTCCATGGGCGTCCGTCGTTCACGAGAATTGCTTTCAATTGCTCCAGGTACGTGCTGGAAGGATCTTTGTGGAATAGCTGAGAGTAGTGGGGTATTTTAGGATATCTTCGAGGAAGGAAGGGGTGGTTTTAAACGCCGCGAATGTGATTGCTTTACACTGTTCAGCAACAACAACAATAAGTCGTGTTACCTAAAATCTGATTGATATTCTTTTCGGACTCTTCTCTGCCTTTTAATTTATTTTTTTTGTCTATTTCAACCTGTATCTTCCATGCTTGCAGCCTAATGTTAATATTTTTATACGTGTTATATAATTTTTTGTTGATCGTAGCTCCTCGCTTTTGTTTTGGTAATGCTACCTGTTAATTACCTTATTGTTATTTTCATCGTTATTATTACATAACTCTGACTATTATTGTTATTATTCTCATTATAAATTCTTTTTGTTACATTTTTTGTTAGAGAATGCCACGCGCGCATCTTGTCTGCTTTATTTTTTGTTCTCATATCAGTCGTATGTTATTTTTATAACTCCCTGCCTTTACCAGTGTGCATATATGTGTTTCCGTTTTTCTTCGGTCCTAACGTTATTGTTTATTTACCTGCCTCCGTCAGCTCATTTTTTTTTCGTGGCACGTCCGAGGGCCGCGAAAATTTAAGAAAACTAAATTTTTGTAAGTATTTTATCAATATTTTTTCTTTACAAGGGGGTGGGTTGATTGTACAAAGTATCTTATGGTTACGCAGATATCAGTTATTTTATATTTTCTCAATTGTATTTCAATTATAATTTTTTATTCACTCGCGGCTCGTCCGAGGGCCGCGAATTACTAAAAACTAACGCTTTTCCCTATATATATTTATCCCCGTATGTTTCTGTTCATCCTGTCTTCTATACAATATACTATATCAGTGTACTAGCTTTATTATTCTTACATTGTGTATTGCTTCTGTCATCATTATTATTATTAATATTACAATCGTTATTATTAACATTATCAATATTGTTATTACTATCGTCGTTGTACTCTTTTCAATCAATGGCTTACAGTGGCTTTAAGGGTCTGGTGGGGGTGGTGGTTCAGGTGGGGGCCTTATGCGCTTTTCGTTGGGCTCCCACACGTCAATCCTCATTCCCGGTCTTCCCTCTACATCTCGCCTTCTTACGTCGATCATAACTTGCGCTCGCAGTTTGTCTGATCTTCCCTCTAACAAATCGTGTATATCCGGTTCCTTGTCTGCCTCTGTTATTGGAGCGAAATTTGTTTCCGCGCTCACTGAGAGCTCTGCTGACCTATGTTCTTCTTCTTCCGTGTTTTGTGCCGTTGTACTATTTGACGTTTGTGGCGTATCACAATTAGCTATTATTATTTCCTTCGAAGGGCTCATTATTGTCGGCGTAATTGAACAATTCGGCTTTTGTCTGTTTAATGTGTCCATTTGTCTCTTGCGCAATTTTCGTTTTCTCTCCTCGGTTAGTACTGCTGCTGGTGTACTCGTCGTTTTTACTCCCCTTCGAAACCCCGGTTCTTTCATAATATAACCTAATTTCCCGTCCGTCATTCCTTGGGAAATAGGATCATCCCCTGCCGTAGCGATTGGTCTTGTCATTTTTTCAACCTGATCATCTGATGCATCCGAACCTGTGCTTTCTATTTCCATATTGAGCTTATTTTCATTCTGTCCCTCATATAATTGTTTTTTTTTCTCCCTTTTATTACATTCATAAGTACCGTCAGTGAGCGGCTCATTTGCTGTATGCTCGTACTGTGGTGTCTCTCCTTCACTCTCTTCTTCCCTCGATCTTTCTCGTGCTTGATCGGTTCTCTCCGACGCTTCAACACCTCTGCCTTCAAAACCACCTTTGCCAAATGTTACGATGCTTTCATCTACCTCGTTTGCTTCCGTTAACTTTCGGGTGCCTTTCACTCTCCTCGCCTCTTCGGCCGCCAAGCTTGTTTGTATCAGCTGCCAGCCCCAATCATCGAGTCCCGTACTGTGATTTTCCGATTCGCTATTCATTATTACTGGTGTTCCGCAATTTGCAACAATAACGTCTTTTGACGAAATCTCGTTGCGTTCCGTATCTGTTTCTGTTTTTAAATTGCTAACTATAATATTCTTTCTTGGGCGACCTCTTTTTCTCACTGTTTTCTTTATTTTCCTGCTTAATTTTTCGTTTGTTCCTACTTTTTCCTCGGATTCGGAATCTCCCTCACCATCAGCTTGACCATCTATTTTCGTTTCATACTTATTTTCTTTCCATTCATCCAAATTTTGTTTTTTTCTCTGTACTTTTTTATCCGAATCCTCTGAATCAGAGTAAATGATTTTCCCCTTTTTAGTATTTCCCTGAGTACGCTGTTTACGGGTCGCTCGTATTTTAAAAATGCGCGCTGGAGGCCCATCGCTATCGGCTAGTCCTTCTTTCTCCTGTTCGTCCGCCAGCTGATACAGTTCTTGGCGTGGCCGCTCAGTGTTTATTTCTCCCTCTCCTATTACTGGATTTCGAGAGAGTGCGTCGGGTGCTTTGTTCGAAATGCCTGGCCGATATACTACGTCAAATTCGTAGCCTCGTAGCTCCGCTTTTAGCCTATTAAACCTTATGTCGGGCTTCTTTGACGTGTGGTAATGTTTTAATGGCTCATGATCCGTGACCACTGTAAATTTGCGCCCAAATAAGTACGGCCGAAACTGTTCTTTTGCAAACACTATAGCCAACAGTTCCTTATCATACGTTGGGTAGCGTAATTCGCTCCCTCGAAGGCATCGTGAAGCATATTCACACGGTCTATCTTTACCCAACTCGCCTTGGCTTAATATTGCTCCTATTGCGTAGTCTGATGCATCTGTTGTGACTATAAAAGGCTTATCTAGATTAGGTGCAATAAGTACCGGCTCACTACATAATGCGTCAACTAATGTTTTGAAAGCTTGCTGCTGCTGCTCTTCCCATTTGAACTCTGTTTCTTTTCTCAAGAGTTTGGAGAGCGGCTGAGCAATTTTTGCATAATTCTGGATAAATCGTCTATAATATCCGACAAATCCAAGAAATTGTTTGATTTTTTTTGCATTTGTAGGTCTCGGATATTTCCTCGCTGCTTCGATTTTTTTTGGATCTGTTTTTATTTGTCCGTTTCCTACTACGTGTCCCAGTACTTTCGCTTCGCGTTTCAAAAATTGGCATTTTTTCGGCTCAATTGTCAAGTTTGCTTCCGAAAGCCGCTTTAAAAGTCTAATAAAACGCCTCTCGTGCTCTTCGAGGTTCGGAGCAAACACCATGATATCATCCAAATACACTTCGATTTCATGACCTTGTAGACCCGCCAACGCGAGTGACATCGCTCTCAAAAATGTATTCGGCGAGTCCGTACACCCCATTGGCATTCTCCTATACTGATAATGACCGTCTGGCCCAGAAAACGCTGTTTTGTGTGCGTCATCCTCATGAATTTCTATTTGGAAAAATCCCTGTTTTAGATCGACTACTGTAATGTATCGAGCTGACGCTAAATGCTCGAGTATATCACTTCGGAATGGTAAGGGATGGCAACTTCCTACAGTTATTTCATTGAGCTGCCTAAAATCAGTTACCACGCGCCAACGTTTCTCCCCGTCCGGCCCCGCATGCTTGGGTACAATCCACATGTTAGAATTGTATGGTGATTTCGAAGGCTCGACGATTCCTTGCTCGAGCAATTTCTCTATCTCTTTTTTCATCTGTTCTCTTAGCGCTGGTGGGTACCTATAGCGCTTCGCCGTCACGGGCTTGTCCGTCGTAGTTATGATGCGGTGTTTCAATATATGAGTTGCTTTCAGTGGTTCTCCATCTAGGCCAAATACAAACGGATTATACTCTATGAGTTTCCGGACGTGTGATTTTTCTTCCTCGTTGCAACTTGAAACATCAATAAGCTGCATTATTTTATCGATTCTCGCTATTTTTCCTTTATCCGACAACCTACTTAAATTGTCAGTGTCCTTGAAATCACTATTGGACCCGCCACTTGTATAATTATTTGTAACGCCATATTGAACTTTGTTCATTTTTCTCCTTTCTTGGCCATCTGCCTCAAAAAGTCTTATAATTGCCTCATTAACGCCCCGAGCGTCGTCCCCTTCGACGCTAAATGGATCGGCCTCTCGTATCACTTCGCATTCTAATAACTCTATTTCCGGTACAGGTATGCTTATTGTTTCATTTAGTGTGTTTACACACTCAGCATAAACTTTTCCACTATTATTTGTGGCTATAAAATTTCCGAATAAAACCCCTTCTCTCATTCTTTGCAAAGGAACCCACCCTACTTTTATTTTTTCGCTATTTATCCCGACACGGGCATATATAACTTGCCTTGACCTAGCAAGAATCTCGAGCATCTCTGGCTCGATTAAATTAATTTTCATTCCTCCTAATTCGAAAATATTTTCTGCCGCACTTATGCGACCTTGATATAACTTAAAAATGTCCCATCCAATAATACCTTCCCCATCTATTGGGAAGTCGCGTGGGACCACATGCAACCTACACATAAGGCCATTCAGTGGTATTTCAACTACACCTAAAGTGCTACGCTCTCCGTGCGTAACACCTACAATTCTTACTCGGTTCCTTACGTCAAAGAATGCATTTGGAAGAATAATGTCTTCCTTTATAATAGAAATTTCAGCTCCTGTGTCCGCATAGAATTTTGCTTCCCCCCTTCTTAGTTGAGTGCTTGTCATAAATACCGAAGGGGGTGTCCTACCTGCTAGAAATATATTTATTCTTGCTTCACGCTGAGGCTCGCTTCCGTTATTGCTTCGTCCTACTTCTATTTGAGGGCTGTTTTGAGGCAAATTATCTCTCCTTGTCGTCATATCAACTCTTACACTCGCAGCTAGCGACTCTCTTACCTTTACGTTTGCCGTTTTTCTGCTGTCAAGTGTTTTTCTTATCTTCCTATCTACTGGGGGATGCCCGACGCTTGGGGAGCGCATCGAGCATCCTGGGAGTTTAAATTTTCCGCGCGTGACCCGTCTGTTCTCGTATTTTTCTCATGATTGTATTGATTATTTTGGTTTCCCCTTTGATTGTTAAGGTTGTAGTTGTTGTCCCTGGGTCTATAGTTATTATAATTATTTTTCCGTCGCTGATTATAATTGTTATAATTGTCATTGCCGGGCGCGTAATTGTTATAATTGTTTTCTCGTTGCTGATTATAACTGTTATAATTGTTATTACCGGGTGTGTTATTGTTATAATTGTTTTCTCGTTGTTGATTATAACTGTTATAATTGTTATTACCGGGTGCGTAATTATTGTAATTATTTTCTCGTCGTTGATTATGATTATTATAATTATTATTGGGTGCATAATTATTTCCCCTATTTCGACCATTAAAATTCCTGTTCTCTTCGAATTGCCTATTATTGTTCCTGTTATTATTCGCCGGAGGGCGACTATTGTTGCCATTGAAGTTTCTATTATTATTGTTATAATTATTATAATTGGATGTGTAGCTATTATGTTTGTTATGGTAATTTCTAGGGTCAGGGTCACTATACTGCACATTAGGTGCCTGATCATTGTACGCAGGTCTTCCTTCATTTTTGTCCCTTATCTCTGTTAGTCTCTTGGGTGGTTCTGTTTCGGGCCTATCGGGGTCTTTTATTCTTCCGTTTTTCGCGTCCCTCCATAGCTTTTCGCACCCGCTCGTAGAGTGCAGACAGTGCTCCTGACAATATGAGCACCACTTAACATCTTTGATGCCGTCCCATTCGTCCGTATCGCTCTTTCCCTCCGGCGCATCGCTGATTACCATGCCTATCCTTGGATTCCTCTTACCAAAACAACTCTCCCGTGTTGCATATGTGCTAAAATCATTAGGTGCCATTTGACGTAAACTTAACTCGTTATCTACATCTATAGCCGCTTCAATAGCCTCCTCCAGTGTTGCAGGTTTTACCCCGGCCACGTTCCAATTGTATGGCGCTTTCAACCCATATATAAACTGTTTCGCTGACTCTCTATCCGCAGATTGTTTTAGGGCATTTTTTTGAATCTGGGACAGCTGTGGGTTGGCGTCATGGGTCATCATTATTCTATTATGCAACCGTTGCACCCGGCTGCAGTACTGAATAACTGACTCGCTATTCAGTTGAGTCAGTGACTTGAGTTGGGCTAGCTGTGTATCTATGCCTCCCATGCTCCCGAATCGCCGTGACAGCGCAAGTAAAAATGCGTCTACGGTATTAAACAGTAATAACCGGGTGCAAAATTGATCTGCCGCCATCCCCCTAAGTTTACCGCCTAACGTACCAATAAAGTATTTTTCATATTGCGGCGGAACTGCTAGATTTGCTGTCCTCACCATCTGTTCAAAAAGCGGAAAGTTTATTGGATCCCCGTTAAATATAGGGATGCCACTCGCCGCGCTGTTGACATGGGACAGTGCACTATAGTGTATGCTGACAGGGTGCGTGTTTTCCACTCGCTGTTGACTCATGATAGGGTTTATATAAGTCGGATTTGGCTGCGCTTGATGTTGCTGCTCTCGCAAAATGTATTCCCCGTGCATGTTATTATCCCGAAACGGCCAGTCAGATGACGGTGCTATCGGTTGGCCTCTCACCCTTTCATTTATTGGGCCCGTGGGTTCGTAGCTGGGTCCAGCGTCCTGCATCCTTGCGCCCGAAAAATTTGGGATTCCCGTTTGCTGCCCCCCATACATTCTTATTTCTTCCAACGTCCTTGACGGTAAGTTCCAATTGTTTTTATGGCCAAATACTAATTCCCTACAATTTTGTGTAAGTGCTTCCTCCGAAAACTGAGTCACGCATTGCTGTGCTGTTTGCTGCGCCGCTTGTTTTTCTCCTCGTCTGAACGCATGTTGAAGCGTATCATGTGTATCTTTGCAATCGAACCTATCTTTCGAGTACGAGTTTACGTCCCTCGAAATTTCGCTCATCCCATTTCCGGCTGTATAATCTGCATTCTTTAAGGGTGACGTATTCGCAGCGTCGTTTCTTACGGTGTTTGAATATTCTGCACCCACCCCCGTTATGCATGACGTTGTTTGTGAAACTTTCTCCCTAATCACCCCAGGTTTCATTTTTTTCAAAAACTTCAACATTAGCATACGTTGTTTCTTACCCATTTTTTCCCATTCCATTTGAGTTTTGGGGCTGTGCTCTAA
This sequence comes from Copidosoma floridanum, assembly GCF_036245765.1. Taxonomy (NCBI): domain Eukaryota; kingdom Metazoa; phylum Arthropoda; class Insecta; order Hymenoptera; family Encyrtidae; genus Copidosoma; species Copidosoma floridanum. Next base: position 36,457,747 of record NW_028321897.1, on the reverse strand, counting down.
AAATACGGTCAGTATTTCTGACTCCGACTCATTTTCCGGATACGAGGGAATTTCGTCCTTCCTAACACTTACTACATCACTGTGTGCTTCATCGAAGTTTTCCATCGTAGGTTCTTTATTATTCTTTTTTTTTGAAATTCTTTCTTTCCTGTCTGTATGAGAGCGCTCAAACACTTATAAGTAAATTTCTGTACGATTCTTTGCGTTCCTATCTCACGATGACAAACCGCTTTACTTTAACATTTACCGTGTGTCTAATTTATTATTTATTTATTTATTATTTTCTTACTTTCAATCTGACCAATTTATTTTTACGGTCCGAAATTTTCCTGACTCACGAAAAATTACCTTAATGACGCACCGCCAATACTATGAGGAGAATACTGAACGCAAAACCGATATAGCAAAAAAAAAATTTATAACGCACTAAAAAATTTTAACAGGACCCCTTGGACAGTTAGATATATTTATTTATTTATGAATCTCAAGTACTTACCATATGCTCCCGGCTAGAATAATGGCGACCAAGATCTTTATCATCTTTGTTGCTTGATTTCTATCGTAGTCCCGGGTATCCTCCGCCTTGGTCCTTGATTGAAGCTGCTTTTTTTTTCGTACTTCAGCAACTCCTCGCTCCGCTAATTTCTCTCGTAGCAGTTCCTAGTTCACTTCGTGGCACGACACTATGTGTGTTTCCCAAAAATCGCGAGAGCCGATATTTTATCGTCAACAAAAACCGAAAAAAAAATTTTATTTTTATTTAATCGCGATGACCATCCCACTTCTGACACCAAAACTGTTGCGTAGGATTCTATGGTCTTGGGGTGCGCACGAAGTAAATAGTCGAGGAACTAGTATCAACGTCTTTATTAATGCAAAAACGAGAGAAGAGCGCGTCGCGTGTGTACGACCTTCGTCCTTGACGGTTCCAGCCAGAGAGCGCGCTCCTTTCAGCATCCTATCGGCTTATCGCTTTGCTCTCTCCCACTACAATCATCTGTAGTAAGCCCCAAAAAGAGGGGGCGCACGTACGTGTAGCTATGATATCGTACGTGACACTACGTTCTACTTCAGTAATTTGGTAATTCGCAATCGTGTACCGTTACATAATCCGTCTGATATACTCAAATTTCGAATAACCATTACTATTGTACCTATTTTTAATTTAAGTTCATGAGGTGGCAAGCCTTCACGAATGTTGTTTAACATTTCTCCGGGAAAATTTATATAAATATTTTCATCTGATTTATCAACACCTTTATATGTTGCAGTATCGAAGCTGTAATAAGTTTTAGTTCCCCCATGTAATTTACTTAAAATCTTATTGTTTAAAAAAAAAGTATATTCATTATGTGAAGTTAGTATTAGGTTATTACCAAAACAGTTGCTGTAATTATTAAATATTTTAGTACAGACATCATCTGTTATCCAGGATTTAGGAATGTTAAATGTTTCCATGTCCCCTTTCTAATCCTGAACAATAATTTCGAAAATTTTTTATCCCTAGAACGAATATTACTTTGTAATCTTAGAATTTTTAAATTCTTCCATAAAAATAATAATTTAATAGTTTCTTCTATTATTATAGTTTTATTACCGTTTCTTGTAACTGGAAGGATTTGTCGAAAATCTCCTCCTAATACTATTAATTTATTACGAAAGCAAAGTTTTGTATTACACAAGTCTCTCAACGTTCTATCAACGATTTCTAGAGCTTTTTTCGAAATCACAGAAGCCTCGTCCCATATTATTAAATCAACTTCCCTTAATTTTTTTTTTCAGTTTCGAATTCTAAAAATACACTTTCAATATTATCTAAGTCTAGAGGTGAACGATAAGTTCTATGACTGGTCATATCTTTTGGTAGTATCACAGATGAAATTCCTGTCCAAGCCATTGACAAAATATTTTTACCTCTAGAAATAAAGTAATAAATGAGTGTCTTATATAAGTAGGTTTCTCCGGATCCACCAGGACCATCTATGAAATATACTCTTTCATCTTGTTCACAAATGGTTTTAAAAATTTTTCTTTGATCTTCATTTAAATTTGTGTACATTACATCGAACATTTTTTTACTGAAAGACATTTCCTCAATATTGCAATTATTTATATAGTTGCTAATGGTTGGTGTCGGTAAACTAAAAGACTCACATGATTTACCTTCCGATACCAAAATTTGATTAATATCTAGAAGAGCACAATTATTATTATCATTATCGAAGTCTTCCGTAAAATATTTTTTATGTTTATTCCTTATTTTATCTCCTTGAATGTTTTCTGAAATCAAAAACCAAGCAAAAAATTGTCTTAACTGGTATGGAAACAAAATTGTAATGGCTTTTTTAAAACTATTGTTGATTTCAGAATCATGTTCTATTTAACCCATTGCAATTGCAGTATCCCTGAAAGTTTTATATGTTATTCCATTATGTTTTTTAACGTCTTCAAACGATGTAGCCCCATGGAATTTATTCAAAATAAGTTTAAAAAAAAAGCCTTTATGATCTTTTGGAGATGCTATGTTTAATCTACCTATAGATATATTTTTAATGTAACTTTCCTTTTTTTCAAAATTTCAAGTTTATTGTCAAAAATGTAATGTTCTGGAATGTTAACATATTTTAGTGATTTTGCAAAATCATCTACTTTATTAAATTTAAACTAAGCTGTAAGGGGTGTTTGATAATTTTTCATTACGTTTTTGATATTATTTTCTTTAAATATGAGTTTTTGTTTATTTTCAAGATGAAGAGCTAGATTTACAACTGTATGACTTCTACCACAAATTAGATATTCTTGAAGTCTCCAAGCTGCTTCCATTGGACTTACGTATTTAGCATCTACATTACTACTAACTTCATCTACTATTTCTTCATTTAATTCGTTTGATTTTCCTATTTTAATGTATGTTTAATATCATAAATTAATATGAATAAAATATTGGATTTTATTAAAAATTTACGGGTTTTTTTATTTCAGATAATAACTTGAATGTTTTAAGATAACTTGATGTATCAGGAATCACAAATTCCCACTAAAAATTTGACGTGGTGACTTCAAATTTATCGTATTCCAACATATATCATTTTCCAACAATTACTTTACTGTGTAACTAAAAAGTTAAGAATAAATAAGAATAAATACACACAAACTGTAAAAATGTATTTCTCATGAAATATTCGGAAGTTGGGGGGTTGGCGCGCAGTGCGCGCAGGGGGGCGTAAGCCCCACTAGTATATATATAAAAATGAAATCTGTAACTTAGTAAAGTAATTTTTGACGGTTCTTTTTAGTAAAAAGATAAGCTTTTTAAATAAAATTAGCGTAATATATCATACTTGTGTTCATGTCTAGGCTCTATCAAGTAAGTGGGGACAGTTAGGTATCGCGATTGCGTACGAATATATTTCATATAAAGCGTACGCTATTCCATACCTACCTCCCGAAAAAATTGACGATGGCATTCGACATGTAAGATCACTCATTGATGTCGTGTGGGGCCGTGGAGAGCGAGAACGGGAAAAGCTTCTTACATTTGGCTTATATCTGCAAAACTTTTGGAGCCCTCTTAAGAATGTTATATCTATTTATAAAAAGCCCGTATGGACTACAAACTTATGTGAAAATTTTCACTTGTGGGCATCCAAAAAATTCGGCAATCGTCCTAACATTTGGAAATTTTTAGGTAGTTTACCTTATCTTTCTGCGACCTTTGGCACTTTTGTTATGATAAAACGTATTATTTGAGCAGATGAACTAGCAAAGCTAATGGTTGATGTGGATTACAATTTTAAAGCTGTTGGAGCTGGTCGTCGATTTAAGCAGGATAGACCAGCAGAGCTGTATGATGCAGATATGCGGATAAAAAACGCCAAAAATAGCTTGGAAAGCGGAGAGTAAGATCTCACTAATATAATTTTTTCCTTTTTATAATCTCCCCAGGATTATGTATAAGACAATTAACTACCTTTTTAACAAACCATTTAAATCTCGCACACAGTTGTTAGTACGATTCATTAAACCGGTTTTTGTTTTTATACATGGACTAACGGCTTTCAAAAATTAATTATACCAAGCAATCTAAAAGTGCTAAATTGTTCTAACTGTACGATATTCCGTAAGGCTTACATTTATTTAGAAAATAATACCTATGTTATTTAGCAACTATATAGTGAGTTATTGAGTAGTACTAAATGGTTGATAGCTAGTCCATTTTTTATACATATTTTAAGGTACGATACAGAAGGGTTCCTTTTAAATGTCGCAGCTCAAAAATCTTACTTCTATGCAAGACGGTAGTATCATTATTTAACATATTTTTGCAAAATTTTCATTCAATTCTTGTCGTAATAGAAACATTGTATAAACAGAAAATTATTTACAGTGTATCACTACAATGAGCAAATGAGGGAGAATCTTGTACGTTTAGATGAGTTGGAAGTTAATGAACAAGAAGAAGGAGAGGAAGAATTAAACGAACAGGAACTCGATGGTGATGTAAATGATAATGGTTTGCATGTCCAAAATGAAAATGAAAATAACGATGAGCCAATTGAAATTGAAATCGATAGGGCGTTTTTCAAAAATAATATCGATGAAGATGCTGGACCGGGTAATTTATATATTTGTTAGTAACAATATCACCATTTTGTTAAAAAAAAATTATTTTATTCCAAACATCCAACTAATTTAAGAATTGTAATTAAGGCTTATAGTCAAAAAACTAGCTGAGCACTTAAAGCAAGATTAAAGTTTGCAACTAAAGTATTAAATAAAGTCCCTGAATTGATAAGGAAAAAATAGCTTGTTGAGAATATAAGTCACTATTTTTACTGCATTTATTCATTCTCAATTCAATCATCACTTTTCCAGATGAAAAATAAAAAGACTGCTTGCGGATTGAAACCCTTAATTGATTCTTAGGTTGTAGTTTTTTAGATCATTAAGTGTTCATTATTTTTATTTTGCTATAATAGGGGCTGAGTTTGAAAACGAAGTAAGAGTACGTCGAAGAGGAAGAAACCATATCGGTAAATATTCACAGTTATAGAAAATTTTTTAGCACACGTAAGATTTCTCCTACGTATTAAACATACTAACTAATGACAAAATGTGTAGTCAGAGACGTGGAGTTTATGCCACGTCCAGCTCTGGTTGTTCCTGAACCTGCGAGAAGAAGAAGAGGTAGGCCAAGAAACGTGCCACATCCAACTGCAGATCCGGTTGTTAGACAAGCAGTTGTCCGTAGGCGTAGAGGTCGACCGCGACGCAACCCTTCACCACAAAACCACATCGCAGAACTCGACCACGCAAACCACTTAGTTGAAGAAATGGATGTCGAGGAAAATGGAGTTGTTAATCACCTAGATGAGATAATTGATATGATTCAGAACCCGGACTTTGATATTATTATTGACAATGAGATGATGGATGTAAATGTGCATGACGCAGCAAAAGTAAATGAAATTTTACCAGAAGATCAACTTAACCATGACAACAATGAGATCCAAGCCATTATTATCAATAATAATGATGATATCATGAATAATGACCAACAAATGCATATCGTTAATCGGAACCCACGTGGTAAATACATGTATGATATAATGGAAAAAAATTTTTCACAAGTGAAAAATTATTTCCAAGTTTTTGATTTTTATTATAATTTTTGATTTTGTTGTTGTTCAATTGAATTCTCTTTATTACAATATATTTTGAAAAAAAAATTTTTTTTGTGTCCGGCTGCATGTATTGTTATTTTGTAAGCCCCTAGCTAGCTATTAATTGTAGATGCTAGTTTTAAAATAATCTAATGTTTTTTACCGCAACAGAGGTCTTGCAAATTATCTTCTTGTACTCAATATTTAGTATCTTGACTAATTGGCAATGAGTTATTTTACGTTAGTACGTACGTTTTGACGGCTTGTATTTGTATTTTAAACTTTTTTAGTCAAAAACCTTTTTTTTTCCATTACCGAATAACCCTTTTTGAGGCTTACAGGTACATTTATAAGAATTTTTTTATATTATATCAGGTGAAGCTGATGCTGAGAATTCAAATGGAAGTAAATAAGAACACCAATTTCAATTAAATGATATTCAGGAAGATATAGCACAGGTTTAGTATGCGTGTATCATGGTTTGTAATGGTGTGAAAGCTACAAGTAATAACAAAACAAAAGTTGTTAAACATACCGTAAAAGACATTTTTTTATTATAACAGATGAACCAATAGCTGATGATTTTCGTGAATATAAAGAACCTCAAAACCAATTATAAAATCAAAAAGATAATGTAGCTGTTCAACCCATTGCTGCAGATAATTAACACAACGTTGTGCAAGCGCCTGAGAATGGAATTCAAGTGCCTGAACAAGGTAATACAATCGTTATTTTAGTAAGTGTTTCATTCCAATAGTCTCTATGTAAAGAGTTACTTGCCTAAGTTGTAGTTACCGGTCAGTAAAAGGTATTAATCATAGAATCATACATTATTTTTAAATGGCTTATAAAACTCTACGATGTAAAGAATAATCTTGGATATTTTACCTTCCGAAATCAGGTGATTTCTTATGCCAAAATCTTATTTTTTCAAAAAAATGATTTAAAAATTTTTTGATACATTGTAAAAAAAAAAAAAATTTGAAAAAACATGGTACAAAAATAGCTGAAGATAGCTGGAAAAAGGTTGAAACATAAATAAACCACATGAGATTTTTTTTCATGAGAAATGATCTCATTAGTCACCTGATTTTTTGAAATAGTATAGTGTACATGTAAGAATTGTAGAAACATTAAATATATTTCATGAAACATGCAATTTTTGAAGCTTACAAAATTACAAAGATTTCTAGATTACAATTACTATGAGACTCAAAAATCCATAAATATTTAATTATTTTTTTCTAGTCCCAGCAAAGAAGAAGAAGAAGACCATGAGAGGCGGCAAAAAACAATGTACACTTGCACTTTTTGACATTGTCATCGTTGTGCAACAAACATCCTTCCGTATCAGAACAATCTCTTCGTGTGTGTATGTGTGTGTATTACAAAGTTATTTCATCGCCATGCACAAGAAACGGTAATGGGGGAAGGGGAATTGCGTGAGTTGCAATCCCCCTTCCCCCACCGCCGATTTCCGATTCACACTTATCCGTATATTCCCGAGGTTCGCCGAAGTCAACCGAATAGCCTTTTATACGTATTAAGTTATTTCACCACCACTGCCGCTGCTGTCATAAAGCAACTGTACAAGAGCAAGCCCACCCACACAAACCCCCTATGCCCTCGCACTTATGTTAACATTACCGAGATTGGCTTAAGTTAACTGAATAAACTTTAATCGCTTTGCTCTCCTGCTTGCTACTCTCAGCAACCTCCTGTATGTAATCGTAGTTTTGTTCTTTTTAAAATCTCAATAATGCCTCATTAAAGCCTTATTAAGTATTTTTTTAAGTCTTCACAAACTTATAATATGCCCATATAATATAGTTAAAAATTCCTTATGACATTATTATTAACCCTTTTCGAAGACTTAATAAAAGTTTCATTTCACCCATAAGAGGCCCTCACTAAGAAATATTTTACACTAATCATTACTTAACTATAGTTCAAATCAATGAATAAATAAAAATGTATGCAAGTATTAGACAAATTTTTTTTTTTTTTAATGAACAATTCTACTTATATTTTTTTTGAAAACTTTTAGTGTCTTTTCCACATCACCTTGTATTAAACATCTGAATGCATGTATAACTCACATTTAACTGACTTTTACCAAGTAAATCCAAATCTTATCATCAGAAGTTTGTCATTCACGTCTGACTATTTTCTTGCCAGTAATTTTGAATGATCTTATATCATTTAAAACGTCCTAATCACACAGTGGGGTTGGCGAACGCAGCGATCAGGTGGACGAAAACCCCTAGTGTGTGTGTGTATGTGCGAGTGTGTATTATCATCAAAGTAACCTATACTAGCGTTGTCAAAATCTTACGATTAATGAAAAATAAGTACTTTGATAGAATTTATTATAAATTATATTGTCACTGTGGTGTAGTACTGAACATGCAAACATGATTTTGAACTTGAGCATAATTAATACTTTTTTGTGGCATTTTTTTATCAGTATAATATCAATTTTTATTATGACTAATACGTAAGTAGATACAACTCATTTACAACTGTGACTTGAAAGTAAGATGATGCAATGTAATAACTAACATACATTACGTACTTGAGCAATTCCACAAAAACGTCAACATTGTTTGTAGACTTGTACAGTAACCTTACTACCGAAGTATTATCAACATAATAAAAAGTATATTTAGAGTACTGTCATTAGTATGTATTTTATACAATGTTTTATTTATAAATTATTTGAGGAATCAACTTATCTTATATAATCATAATCAAAATTATAAATTTGAAGAACGTCCAACGTAAGGGGAATTCCTATGATTACCACGGAAAAATTTTTTTTTGGTAGATAAGTAAAAACCTCTTGCATAAGTATGACTTTGAAAGGTACCTTTTAAATATTTGTTTAATTTTAAAAGAATAATTTTGAATGGAAAAATTATGGAAAATTATAATTTGCTGAATAATAAGTTAACTCCAATAGCAGTAGAAGGATTAATAAATAATCAGTGAACTCAAATGGTTTATTAGTTTATTACAATAAATGACGATTTGCTTTTATTACAACAATTACCTTTCTTTTATGTTATAATCAAATATTATGAAGTAATGAACGTGAATAATATTTTCGACTATTTTGATAACATTTTGTACAGTTGTAGTTGCTGATTCAAGCTTTCTATAATACTCTCAAGAAAAATGCAGCGAAAAAATAATTCAGCTAATAACTATTTACGATTAAAATATTAGTTTCGTGTTCGATAACAGAAACTGTTACTTAGTGACTTTATAAACTTATTAATGACATCTGTGGAATCGCTTATGCACCATAAAAAAACTTCAAAATTTTTTTCCTACATTATTTTTTTTATTATTAGTGTAACAAAAATAGACTAAAAACCAAGTTTGCATACACATTTTTTAGAACAAAAAATTTCAATACTTTACTGAGTATATGACTGTTACAACAAATTTAAGTTTCTTTTTCGTAACTCAAAACCTAATCGTATCAATATTTAGTTATTATCAAAGCATATTGTTTATTAGAAGTAGGAAACTAATATACTTATATGCATAAGTTACCATCTACATTATCTTACATCTGCCAACATCTACATACTTAGCGAATTGTACATTTTGATATTTGCAATAATAATACAGCGCTTTATTAATTTTATTATTAACTACATTATAGTGTTTAAAGTTGTAGCTTTAAATCCATTGAGACATTAGAGAAGCTTCAAAATTTTGTATTATTATTACCTAAATATAGTAGCTCTCTGAGCAATGCATGCAGTTGCAAGCTATCATTTTTGTAACAATAATATTTTACTTTGTATTTTTACTTTTGGCATAACTTATTGCATGCAGTTTGCAAGAGATATTCTAAAAATAAAAATTTAATTGCAAACCTGATAATACTTGGACATAACACAGGGGTTAAAGAGAATAATCAAAATATAAGTAAAATCAAATGCAGTCGAATGCTTATAATTTTCATAGGAATGTAGTAGCTGTCAAGCCATGTATGGTGCTGCAAGCTACATTTTCTATGAGAATTATACGTATTTTTCCCATTGTTTTTTGACATACTTTATTGCATGCTGTTGCACGAGGTGTGCCAAAAACTAACGATGAAATAAAACCTACAATTATTAGAGGCTTAATAAAAACCAAGTACTACAAATAGAAGATAATGTATTATTCAACAAAAAATTTTTTAATATTATCTGCTATATATTGCACAATAATCTCATTTTTTCTTTGTTTTGTAATTTTAAGAAGAAGTATATACAATTAAATCAAAATTTTAGAGTATAACTACACTTAAATTTCGTTGTGAAAGTTAACAATTTTAAACAGAAACTGTTCAAAAATTCTTCTTATACCTTAATTGCAACACGAAAATGTGAACCTGATTTAGTCACGGACTAGCTTTTTTATAGTCTATAAAGAATAATAGAAAAAATTTGTTAATGTAACAGTCATATTACTCATTAAGTTACTTGTATATAGTATGATATTTTTATCTGTACTTTTTGAAATCAATCATATATGTATGTACAAGTACTAATACCACATTACTTCTAGTATGCGTCGTATGTTATGCTGCAAAGGACGTTCAAAAAATAAGGCCTTGTGGACTTGGGCATGCGTGCCATGCTTGAGGCATCTTCAACAAATACACAATTTGTGTCCGATGTGCAGGGGAGTGATCGATTCATATCTTCCACCGGAGCGGATGAATAACTTAAGATAAGCTGTTGAAGTTTTAATTGTAATCAGTCTTCAAGAATCTAAACAACGTTATAAATTTTTTATTAAACAATTTTTCTTTGCATGACCACATGTCCAAAACAATTGTTCTAAATATAATAAACTCATGTGGTGATATATCGGTGTGATATTATGTTTATAAAAAACATTTGTTTTTGTATATGTGTAATATATATATTTATTTTCCTCAGTTGTGCAAGCATTCACCTTAATAATTGCCATGTGTGGTAGGGTTTACGACACTATGTGTATAATAAATAGTACTGTACTGGGATGATATCGCAAATGATGTTGCGCTAAAATATATAAGCGGTAACTTGTGGCGTATAGTAAAGTACAGCAACAATGTTAAAACCTGTATTATCGACCACTGATGCAATTTTTCTTTATAATCAGAGAAAAAATAACCGTAGTTTCACGGTAAAAAGTATATTTAATAAGGATCATTTTTACTGTCAGGGACATATTACTAAGAAGGTATGGTAGAATTTACTGAATATTACAGTAAAAATTCTTGTAGCTGCTTCCTACGTATACAATAAATTAACTAAAAAATCTCAGCAAGGTAAATACCGCATTGAGAATGTTTCACTGAATGTACGATGGAGCCAACCCAGTGTTATTAAATCATATTGATACATGATTAAGTCTTACATATCACTAGGGAACTCAGGGCAATTACTGGGTATTGTAATAATTATTAATTCATCTAATTATAACACAAGCGCATATCACCAGGTGACCCGGTGCCCTTATTGCCCACTTGATAAAATAATTGAATAGAAATTAACAACTCAAGCGCCTATCACTAGATTACCTGGTGCGCTTATTGACCACTTTGTTGGTGAATAAAACATTTATTAACAACACAAGCACCTATCACCACATGACCTGGGGCGCTTACTGGCCACTTAACAGCATAATTAAATAAAAATTAACAATACAAGCACCTCGTACCAAATGATCCATTGCGCTTATTGGCCACTTTACAACATAATTAAATAAAAATTAACAGTATAAGTGCCTGTCATCAGACGACCTCAGGTGCTTAATGGCCACTTTACAAACTGATGAAATAAAAAAAGACGAGTTGCTCTACAGTAAAAATTCCTGTAGCTTTCTTTCTGCGAGTACTATGAATGAAATAAAAAAACTCAGAAAGCTAAATACCACATTAAAAATAATTTACTAAATAGACGTGGAAGCAAACCAACTGGTATAAAATCATCTTGTCCTAAAAAATTTATTTTTTTTCTCTATTTGCTCTTTCTGGTAATTTTTTGTTATCCCTCATAAAAATACTAATAGAGAAAGCTTATGACATAATTAAAAATATATGTAAACACATATTTTTGCAGCACAATATTGTTATGTGTATTTTTTTATTTTTTTTTTTTTCTAGTCAAGAAAATGAAGTTAGCGTATTTTTTTTTCAAGAACCATAATGCAAAAACACAAGCTCTCACGATCCAGAGACTTATTTATAAATTTCCATTATTCATTTCCATCACGACGCCATATTTAAAAAAGATGTGAACTACTGTGAGCTTGTTTGAATGTTTGATATATATTTTAGACGCCATGATGGCTCTTCTGCAGCAGCGCTGCAGGCGGCAGAGCTTGAGGCCAAACGTTCTCATAGTGCCGAAGATCCTGTACAAATAAAACGAAGTGGCCTGAGTTGAAACTAAAATACATTCCATGCATGATGCATCTAACCTAAAATTGATACACACACACATACACACACAACGTGTGTGTGTTTATTCCTGTATATATTTACCAGCATATTATTCTTTACCTATTTATCCACATTTTTTTTGTATAATTAATGCCGAAATAAATGTGCGTTCCTGATTGGTTTATAAAAATGGATGCACATTTTTACACCTAGTATTTTTGCATCATATCAAGAATGATTTTTATTTTACTGCATTCGAAGGGGGAAGGGTAAAGTAAAGTACTTTGCCGCTCTCAGGCAGAACATTGACACTTTGAGCCCTAGTGGCATAAAGTACCATTTTGAATTTATCTGCTCTTAAAACCACGAGATTATTCTTAACAAATTACACAACCAATACAAGGCTACAGTCACGTGATATTCTTTTTTTTAATAAACTATCTTTAACACCAAAAAAGTATTAGTGTCAAGAATTTTTCTAAGCATGAAACGATAAATCAATGTTTTTTTACCTTTAAACAAATAATTTTTCCATAATAAATACAACTATCTGTTATCTAGTGCTACTGCTTTTTTCTGTTCAGGTGTCGCTGCTCAAGATTTTAGTACACAGCAGACATCAAATCTTTTTGCACGATAGTGGGATTTGAACTCTGGCAGTACGCACCGTTTTGAAAAAGATGGGAAGCTGGGAGAGGAGGCTCTTATTCACTGCTCCATTTACAGTACGTGGTAAATAGGTTATTCACAACAATTTATATGTGAAAAATTATTCTTGCACAATCTATAAAATTTTTTTTATGTACAATAATTTTATGTTCATTGTATTTTGTGCATAAAAAAAAACAGGCATGAGATATTTGTGCCTGTTAAAAAGTTGTCCTCATTCGAGTTATCATTTTATCATTTTTTTTGTTTACAATTATTTGTACGTGAACAATTATTCGTACACAACCTGTCAATATTTTTTCTTGTGTATAATAATTGTGTGTACAACGTTTCTTGTGCCCATTAATAATTTTATTAAATAATTATGTGAACTATCGTTTGTGTACAATAATTAGTGAACAATAATAACGTGTACGATTCTTAGGCGCACGGTACACGTATTGCCGATCTCATTCGTCGAATCTTTTCATCATTTAAAAAAAACTTTCTATACGCTCATTGTAACTCTTACGTCGAGCAAGTACCTGACACTTATACGTACACACCTACTTCTTTTTGCGTAAGTAACAACCACACTTTTACAGATAAACAAGACTTAGAAAAATATCCTGTACTGTCTTTATCTTAAACTGGGTATTATGACATAATAGTAAATATAGCTTAGTTTAAAAAATACTTTATCCACAAATCAAATAGTTTTTAAGAATATGACGCAATAAAAATGTAATAATTTATTTATGAAACCTCGCGTAAATAAATCAACAATAGAAAAAAATTGATAGTTCACAAAATTCTGAAAATAATTAAGTTTACTATTTCTTACCATGGGCACAAATTGTGGCTGCCGCTTTGAACCCTTAGACTACACTTTGCACCCTTTTGTCATCACTTCGGACTCACGATAAAAAAAAAAACTCTCCTGTCCTCAGGACCAGTGATTTAGTGGGTGCAAAATATACCTACAGAAGAAAGTTATATGCGACTCGTGCACTAACGTACAAGCATGCTCTTTGGGCACTCATGTTTATACTTTGTACCCTTGTATTGTAACGCACCATTATAATTAAAAAAAAGAATTAAAAATTCAAATTTAGTAAACAATAATCAATACACACACATGTCATATACTTAATATTTATGACTTCAAATCACAAAGTTTCATTTTTAAATTATAAAAAACTCAAACAATTGTTTACAACGCTCATCTTACAAAATCAATTCGCCCAAGTACCCAAAATCGTGTGGTTAATCAACAATTTTAACATTCTCTACTCCGGATGTAAACAAGAAATATTATACAAAATTTTGATAGCAAATTGTACTTAATATCAAATCCGAGTGATCAGCAGTTTTAACCATTAATTACTGTGAAAGTATTGCACCACAAATGTACTCATGTCAGTCGAGGGTAATTACGTTAAGCTCTGATTGGTCGTCCAGATCCCCAATTTGACGAGTCTCCTTAAACGCAAGAGTATAAAAACTCCTCGCACATAAAAATATTCGCCTTTTCTCTTTCATCAAGTGCTTTAAAGTAACTATAAAAGTTGAAGAGCGAGTTCTGTTGCGTCTTTTAAGTGGATGTATGACTTAGTTCAGTGATTAAGCTACGTGTTAAAGATGTGCATTTCAAGCAAATGTAGGACTTAGTTTGGTGACTAAGCTGTGTAAGAACTCACCTAAAAAGTGAATTATGGAGGAACAAAAAAGAAAGGACTGTCGACTTGGGTTCTGACGTAAAAAACGAAAGCCTAATGATTGTCATCGCCATGAGTACTCTCGTGTGGGATTGGGAACATCGCTGCGGTCAATCTTGTAAGATCTTGCGACTGCGTGCATGTAAGCAGCTTCTAACCAAAGATTATAAAAGTAAGTTAATTTAAGGAAACTAAAAATTTTATAAACATTTTTAGTGCGGATCTAAAACTTTATTATTTATACTATTTGTAAAATTAACTATTTCTGGCTTTTCTTAATTTATTAAATCATTAGATAAGACATAACTTGGTTCCTGATTAGATTAATTTTCTTAATTTAAAAACATTCCAATTACTTAATTATATAAAACATTTAAGATCTAATGATGCTAATTAATTAACAAATAGTTTTTACCTTGATGAATAAATTGAATGTGAAGTAACATCTGAACAGACAACGTATGGCAAACATCTTTACACGGACGTGAGATAAAAAGACAAATAAGATATGCAACTACCGTATGACCTAAGACATAAACTCTAACAGAGAGTCAACGCCAGTTCGGTATACACCACTTCATGCATATTATTTGGTGAAATCTAACACCAGAACGCCGAATCAACGATTTAGAAAAAAATTATACTGTAAGTAAAAGCCAATAAAGCCTTTGGGCCGATGCACACTGGGGCAGAAAGCACTTTTTTGGTTCAAAAGTTTCTAGAGACCTCAATTTTTAACCAATTTAGATAATTTTTTTTATTTTGAAGGTAAGATGATTCGTAAGATATCTGTGGAAGCCGAATTTCAATTTTTCCCTCCAAATATGTTTCACTTAACCTCAAATGTCAAAAATAATTAATTTGTGCTAGATAACACTTTACCATCAATATGAGCTTTTATCTATGCGATAAAATGAGAAAGAAATGACAGCCTAATGTATTTTGAGATTACTTCTGCTGGGAAAAACATTAAAATTAAGAAATTCAAAATGGCGGATTCAATATGGTCACCCAAATTTAAAAAAATGCCCAAATCTCTAGAAAAACCTCTACTCGGGGGTTTTTGGGGTCGCTGATGACGAATTCATCATCCACATTTGCAAATTCAAAATAGGAAATCTAACCTGTCCGACTAGAAGGATAATATGGATAGGCTTGTAGCAGTTATAAGTAATTATATTCATGCGCGGTACTAATAAATGAAGAGAAACTGTTATTTTTATACGTTATTATTTATGTACAGAAGATCTAATACAGACTTATTCCCAATGTATTTGTTTATTACTGTTTTCATTACATAAAAACAGAGAAGTTGTAACTTGAAAGATTCTTTATTATTGTATAATCTACATTAATATTTTTCTACGAATCATAATTATAAAAGAAATTTCAAAACGCAATGAAAAAATACCACTTCGTTTCAACGTGGAATCCTTATGGAATCCACGTTAAATAGGACACCGGGGATCAGCTTAGTTTTGGCCACGTGTGTTATGATATTCATCCGATGAATACTATATGTGTAATGCATAATAGTGTTGCTTACAAATTACACCTTGTATTTTTGTCAATAAGTGAAGAAAACTAAAGTTAAAGATATAAGTCACGTTTTTGCAACACTTGATGCAGGGGAAGCCGTCTCTTTACGATTACCACGTAAGTGACAGTAAGTCGTCTCGTAGGTAAAAGTAAGTGGTAAGGCCGCACACACATAGGAACGTGCGGACGCGTGCTTCCACATTCATGTACGTTCGGGACACCTTGAGACATTTAATATTAATCGCTATTGCAGTAACATACTCGTTAGTTGGGGTAATATACTGGTTAGTTGTGGTAATATGCTAATCTTTTACTGTAATATCAACCAATATCGAATATTCGATGTGTGCCAGACGCTCGAAAAATCGAACATACGCGTTCGCATGCTCTTATGTGTTAGTGGCCTAAGTACAGCTTTTTTTTTATATTATAGTGCTCTACGTCTGGCTCCTTTAATAAGGGCACTACTATGGGCACTTAGCACTTTGGAGAAGGAAGGGAAGAGGGCTGGGAGGCCTCCCATTACTGGGAGGGGGATAGGGGAAAATTAGGCAATAATGCTGCGAAGAGGTCGCCTAAACCCTCCTCGAGGAGCATTGCGTGGTGAAAAAGCACATGTGAAAAATCACAGAGGTACTTGCCCGATAAGCCGCACTGGCCGGGAATCGAACCACGGTCTCCCGCGTGTCAATCCACGAATTAGCCCACTGAGCCACCGCGCGCTCTCTAAGTACAGCTATTTCGCCAGGCATCCTTGTTATTGCCAGATGTTATGCCTATAGAGGTAGGTATAGTATACCTTTAAATGCCGCATCGCGCTTCAGGTGGATTATCATCTCTGTTCTTAGTTTATGAGTTATACTTGAATAGACCATTTCCTCGTGATTTCGTGACGTACACACTAGATCTCTATGGACTTAACTGTGTAAGGCCACTAATGTTTACGTTTTGCTAATATTATACTGCAACATCTTTTGGGCACATTGAACTCTATACTGGAATACTTTATACTTCAGAGGTATATTTTTGAAATTATTAAATTAGTACGCTCCATCAATTTCTTATAGTTATTATTATGCTTACGTTTTTTCTGCATATCTGTTAATATATATATATGTGTTGTTTGTATGTCTGTATGTATGTTAGTAAATGATTTGGTCTTTTTTTTAAGAATGATGAAACTTTGTACTGTCGTTTCTTAGTATACAGTCTTGGAGGACACAAAATTTCTTCAATTGTTTTTGCATCAGTAGTGTTCTAATAAAGATATATTTTTTGGACTGATGAAGTATTACTAGTGATTTGTACAATTTTCATTAATTTGTTTATCAAAAAATATACAGACATGTGTGATCAAGCTATTTTAAAATTTTTATTCACAGATTATGTGGATAAAGTACATCTGTTCCAAACTAACCAACCGTGTGTTATGTCAATACATATGGCAATCTAAGATTTATGAAAGTGAGCTCATTTTTGTTTATAAGGTGAGATAAAGAGAATTTTGTAAACCAGACAAAAATATTTTTTGCGTGAAAAATGCTATTCTATGTAGAAATCGACACTACAGCAATGTAAAAGAAAAATTTTATTTTACTTTTACGAATTTTCCTGTTTACAGTTGTTTCTCTGAAAAAAAAAAAGAAATCTATGAAACAAAGAATTTTTTTGTAAACATTAACAAATTATTAGTTCTTTAGCCATACATAATTGTGATTTCAGAATCATGAGCTCCATTCGTATTACATATAGTGAACTATGTCAGGTGCTTTATCCACTTGCAAATTGTGAGAGAATAACAGAAAAATTGGTAGAATATGCAAAAAAATATTATAATATTCATGCTACGCAAATAATAGTAATCGAAAGAAAATTAAGTCGATTTTTAACAAGTTTCAAACAAAAAATAGCGTCATTTTTACACAACGTTGAAGCGTTTGAAAAAAAGAATGCTGAATAGATAAATAAGTACGTTACCATGGAATCTGATTCAAAATCACCTCACCTTGGAAGACCGTTGAGCACTGATTATCAAGAAAGTTCATAGTCAAGAAAACGCTGGAAAATACAAAGTATTCTTGATGCATACAGAAAAATCGAGATTGAAGAGGCTTACGTAACAATTTCAAAGAATAAGGGTAAACTACGATTGATAAATATAATACTGCAAGACTCTACGACAGCTACTGAAACTAGTTAAGAAGTAGATGGTGTAACTGTGTGCACACATGAGGAATGCATTGCCTTAATAGAAGATACAAAATTATCTAGGTGGCAGTATGAAATAGTAAGGAGTGCAGTTCGTGAAAAAAAAAAAATATTTTTACTTCATTTCGAAAGTTATATGTAGTAAGAAAGCAATGCCTTCCTTCGTCTGATGATTTACTGGTTGTGGAAAAAGGTGCTTCTGTAAACTTACAGGGACAATTAAATTACAAATATTCTTAAATTCTACTCATTCCTCAAGTAGTATTTGCTTTGTCTACTAGTAATATGCATTTGTCTTTGGTCTTAACAACGAAATGGGAAGGTGATGGCGCATCGGACCAAAGTCAATGTAAGCAGATGCTTAGTGACGGTAGTATATCTGACGAGAGTATTTTTATGCTTTCAATAGTCCCACTGAAACTCGAAATGTACTGTTCTACTGGTAGTTCACTGATTTGGCAGAACCCACAGGCAGGTTCTACAAAGAAATTCCTGAGAAAGTATTGTTAGAATTTAATAATATTAAAAATCAAATAAAACTGCTCCAACGATCAGAAGTTAAAATAAATGGCATGACATGTATAGTAAAGCATGAATTACTGTTAACAATGATAAATGGTAAAATATGTCAAATTGTAACGAATACTCTATCTAGCTCATCATGTACAATTTGTGGTGCAAAACCATCGGAAATAAATGGCTTGGCAAAGCTAAATATTAACACAATTTCTCAGGTAACCAAGGGGTCGCCAGACCCACAGGAAGAACGAAGCTCTGTAAACGTTAGTACTGCATTCATGTTGTTTACTAAAACAAAAACTTGAAAAACGAATAAAAAACAAACCAGGGGGTATTAATGAGTCATAGGACCCACGGTAAGAACGAAGTTTTTTAAACATGAGATGAGTCGTTCCATTGTATTTATTCATGTCTTTTGTAATTTTATTTTATTTTATTTTCATATTTTATTTCATTAATTTAAAAAAAAATTTTTTTTTTTCACTTATTTTTTTGCGATTTTATAGCCCATTAATATAATTTTTGTTTTCTTTTTATATAATTACTCAATCACATTGTGCCATTATTTGTCTATCAAATTTAAAATAAGTGCCCTTAAAAACCATTAAAATGATATGAAACTCGAAATATATTTATATAATGATCTTACATAATTCATTTAAGATTGATTTAATGAATTACTTTATTCATGTAATTATGTGATATTGTAACATAATTTGTTTGTCGAATTTGAAATAAGCGCCTTTAAAAACCATTCATACCTTCTTCAAGTCTATTCTACATGTTTACTTTTTTTTATTTTTTATTTTTTATTTATTTATTTTTTTTATTTTTTTTTAGATGTATTATTTAGAAAACAATTACATAATGTATCATGAATTGAATGTATTGTTACGTACGATATGCTGAGCATATCATACTGACTCACCCTAGTAACTACAGGTCTACGCTAGTAAAGGACACCAATAGGGGAAACGAGCTTATGTAAGGCCCTTCGAGACACGAATCGGGGCACTCGAGCGTCTTTTAGGCAAGAGACCGAACGATAAGTTGAAAACACCGCGCGAAACTCACACGCCTCTGCCTTTAAGAAGCTAATAAATAATTGACCAACGAGTTGAGTTCTTTTCGTGACGCACCTCCTTACCAGCTTCTTTATCCTACGTAACAGTTTTGGTGCTAGGTGTGGGGTACGGTAAGATGTGGAATATTTTTTTTTTCTCACTTAGTTTACTCGTTTCAAAAAAAATTTTCCGCCGAGAAGCACACATAGTGCAGTGCCACGAAAATCGAACTTGAGTGCCGGAACGGACCCAAACAGGTAGCTGTTCATACGAGCGATTCTCGACATCAACGATCGGGAAGTCTACAAACAGAAGGTCAAAGCAACTTCAGGAAAGACCAGCAAGAAGGTAGCAGTTTATTGCAGTCACATCCGTATTCCTGACGCTCAACGCCAAAAAGGGGAATAGTAACCAGGGAAGGATGATATTCAGCACAATCATTCTGGCAATGGGAGTACTGTTGACTTGGTAAGTGAGTTGTTTAAATTTTTATATCGTTTTTTATTTTCCCTGACCCCGGGACAAAATAAATAAAACTTTGCGTAACAAACATAAAACAAAGGGATCTTATTAGTGGGCTTGCACAGATATTGGAAATATTCAAAAATAATTATATAATAATAATAACCCGCACCTATATAGACTACTAATTTCAATACTATAATTTTTATTAACAAAAACAGTCTACAGATATTCCCAGAAGAATATTTCGTCCTATTTATCACTAAATACAGAGAGAGCACAAAATTAAAAGAAACCGAGTAAAAGACACACGCCGCTCCTTTGCTTTCTTGTCTCGCATCTTACTATTCTTTTCGCGCGATTATTATTAAGCCACTCTGTACGTAATTAAACGTCGCCCCGTAATTAGGAAAATACATAAGCTTTGCAATAATCAAAAAGAAAATACGTTTCGCGACACGTACATACAAAAAGGAGGAAAAAAGTAGAAAAAAAAAAAAAATTTATCTTGGCGGCATTAACCATGAGTCAGGAAGCGAGAACGAAGGCCTAGATAACACGATAATCGACACGTGCAGGCAAGACCCTAGTAATAAAAAGCAGAAGAAAAATATGGCGGAACAGATGTTAGAATTAAAACTCGAACCAGAAGGGTGCGAGAAACTAGATGCCCTCGATAAAGGAACGAAGGCAATAGTCATGGGCCTGTTTTCGAAAATTAGTGCAAAGCTAAAGAAGAAAGAGGAAGTGGGCGTGCCATTCACAGCGACCGCAGGGCCCATCCAAAATTTGTCACCGACAAATAGGGACTTTGACTACATACAACGCGACGTAGAAGTAAGCATAGGACCTGCAAATAAAGAAGTGAGTCTTATCTCTGGCGAACGGGCAATGGGGGCAATATAAGAAGGGCCGAAGAAACACGCGGAGCTCGAACGGATAGAGTAGACACCCTACCGATACAATGGGGCATGCCGGGGAAACCAGAATGGCCGATTTCCGGTGCATCACAGTACGAAAGCGATGAGTCAAGAAAAATCGGGGCAAGCGATTTACACAACCAACAGCTATGGGATAGAATAAAGGATACGAGCGAAGAACTCGAAAAAATGATGAAAGCCGCGCGTATGGCAACGGCACCACCACCAACTAATTATCATACAGATCGGGTCGATTTTAACGCGAATAAGAATAGACGATGGGGTGACATAATACCGACCATGACCCCATACATAGAAAAGGAACAAGAGACACGCAATTACGATCACCTACGCAGACCGCAGTATGCGCACCACAACATTCTGTCCATGCTCAGCAATATGACAAACAACATCCCGTTTTTCGATGGTGACCCGATTAACTTACCGCTGTTTGAAAGAATGGTGCGTATGGTTGCACGTACAATAGGCCTGGAAAACGAACTATTTTTTTTGGGCACTCTCGCAAATAGGCTGAAAGGAAAAGCAGCGGAACATTTTTCCCCGAGACTGACGCAGTTTACTACAGTCGAAGAGTTCATCAAAGAGCTCTCAAACAGATACTGCAGTATTAATAATGCAGACTCGCTCATGGCAAAATTAAAAATAATAACGCAGCAAGATAGTGAAGCAATAGATGACTACGGGGGACGGGTACAACAATTATACAATAGATTAACAATGCTGTACGATTCAAACCCATACTTTCCCCCAATTCAAAAACAGGCGATCAAGGCAAACCTAGAATCCAAAGCGGTAAAACAGTTTATTTACGAATTACTCCCAACTTT
The DNA here is from genome assembly GCF_036245765.1 of Copidosoma floridanum. Classification (NCBI taxonomy): domain Eukaryota; kingdom Metazoa; phylum Arthropoda; class Insecta; order Hymenoptera; family Encyrtidae; genus Copidosoma; species Copidosoma floridanum. The sequence goes on along the minus strand of NW_028321897.1, from coordinate 36,435,722 downwards.
TAGTTGGAGGATGGCAAGGTTTAACCCAGAAACTCTAGGGGAAGCAATAATACAAGCGTTGAAAATTGAAAGTGACCTTAGTTTACGGCATGCAATACCGATAAGCGCACTGCCCACATGCAATAGGACAACAACAGAGTGGGGACCACTCGTAAACCTAGCAAGAAAAGAAGAAAAAACAGCAGAAAACACTAAGGGAGTACAAGGGACAGCAGCAATACAAGAAAAACGCTGTATATACTGCGACGGCCGAACCGGGCATTCAGTTTAGGAATGCCGAAAGCTACTAGCGGTGATAAGTGATAGAAAAACTTCGAAAGAAAACGGAAGGGAACTGAGGGGCAATTGTAATTATTGTCAAAAACCGAGACACTATGCGAGAGACTGCCGCTCACGCAAGCAAGACAGGGAGGAAGAAGAGAGACAGCGTAATGAGAGGCGTAACCAACCCGCAGATAATACTCCTACTGACAGTAATGCCTATAACTACAGGGGTAGAAATGATAACTATAATAACAATAATGATAATAGATACGACAGGGATTATAACAATCGCCCAACGGAGCCATTCAATAGTAACAACAATCACAATTACAGGTATAATGATTACAACTCTAGAGGTTATAATTATTACGACAACCGTGGCAACGGTGACGCGTACAACAATTATAGCAGGGGCACATTAAACCGCTATGGTAACGGCTACAGAAATCAGGATAGCAAGGATGGCTATAATAGGGATCTAGTTAGGCACGGGCTGCCACAGGAGAGGGGCCCACAGCAGCGAGAAAGCGGCGCATACACTCCGGATAACAGGAGAGACCCTCCCGTAGCTTTAAACTCGCAAGATGTTTGACGTGGTCCCCAAACGTCGAGCATCAACTAGAGAAAGAGATAGAGAAAAGTGTTTCCGGTGAGGAAGAATGTGTGAGAGAGAGGCCGCAAAAGGCGGAGAAAGAGATAGTAGAAAAGGAGACGCACAACAACAGTCCAAGTACTTACACAGCGCAAGGAAAAATAGAAAGTAATACGGCAGAGCAAGATGACACTCTGATACAATGGAGCGAAAAACGAACAAGAAAAGGCAGGAGAGCCCGCAACAAGAGCAATCAGACAAAGGCGCTGGACACACATGTAGATAATGATGAACACGAGCTTTCAGAGTGTGACGAAGAAATAGAGCAGCTTCCGAAGATAACTATAAAACTCGCGAGAACAGGGCATATGCCACCATCGGTCCAGTTACAGGGACCACAGTTACAGAATGGAAAGGCGACTTTTTATGCGGATACAGGAGCAGAGATTGCGATTGTAAAGGTTAATTTTCTGAGCACAGACATGCTGATAGACAGTAGGTATCGAGTGGCTATTATCAGCGTGACTCACGGAGCACGCAAAACGTTGGGCACAGTACAGGCTCAGTTGCACGGATTAGAGTGCACATTACATGTAGTCCCCCATGACTTCCCAATTGACGCGGAAGGAATCATAGGGTGGGATATTTTTAAGCGATACCGGGGTTAGATAAGCGCCGCCGAGAATACGATTAAATTGGATAGCGTAGAGATACCACTGGTAAGGCCGGAGTGTTTGAATATACCTGCGAGATCGAGGCAAATAATTTATGCGCAAATAAGAAAAAGCAAAAATAATTCAGAAAATGGCTGGATACCCCTTCAAAAAATGGAAGAAGGAATATTGTTTGGGAACTTTATAGCCAGGAGTGTTAATGGAAAAATAGTCGCAGAGTGCATTAATACAAGTAACGAAATAAAATATGTGCCTGTTCCGGAAGTAGAGCTGCTAGAATATGAGGAAATTTACCGGAAGCGCGCAGAAGACGTCGAAGGGGACGAAGTCGAAAGCTTGGGGAAGCAATGATAAGATTATTTAATAATGAAAAAAGAGATGACAAGAAAAAAATTGAAATTTTTACAAAAAACGAAGGGGAGCTAGAGAAACAAAAACGGGTAGATAAAATAATGCAACTCGTAGACACAGCTGGTTGCAACAAGGAAGAAAAAGAACATGTAAGGAATCTAATCGAGTCCAATAAACAAGGAGAGCCGAACATACATGATTTATTAGAGGGAAGGTCCGATGAATTACGAGCTCTAGTAATAATTGGCATGAAAATGCAAGATGTAGAGGGAAGGCCGGGAATGAGGATTGACTTGTGGGAGCCCAACGAAAAGCGCATAAGGCCCCCACCTGAACCACCACCCCTGCTGGATCCTTAAAGCAATGGTAAGCTATTGACTAAAGAGAATACAACGACGATAGTTATAACAATATTAATAATATTAATAATAATGATAGAAATATTAATAATAATAATGACAGAAGAAATACAGGATATAAGAAAAATAAAGCTAGTATACCGACATAGTATATTGTATAGGAAGACAGGATAAACAGAAACATACGTGTATAATACATAAATATAGCGACAAGTGTTAGTTTTTATGAATTCGCGGCCCTCGGATGAGCCGCGAGTGAGCAACAGATTATACGAAAAGAAAATATGAAATAAGTGATTACTGCGCAAACAACAGATTTTCTGACAATTAACCTACCCCCTTGTGAAAATAAACTTTTGTAAAAATACATACAAAAATTCAGATTCCTAAAATTTTCGCGGCCCCTGGACGCAGCGCGAAAATGTGACAAAAAGAGTGGGATTAATTAGGTTCACGATAAAACGTTTTTCGCGGCTCCGGACGCGCCGCAAACTAGATATTCATATACGTTAGACTTAGATTTGCGAAAAAAAAACAACAACTATAATGGAAAGGTACGCATGAACAAAGCATTAATAATATTAATCAATCGTAATTTAATGTAACGTTAATGAAAAAAAGCAAAGCGAATGAGGGGCACGTGTGGCACTCTCTAGTGAGTAGACGTACTTAATAGGAGTAGAATTAACTCACAGCCCAAATGTAAAAATTATGGATGGTAGACAAATGGTATGGAAAAGACAAATGAAAAGGAAGAAACAGACGTATAAGCTGACATATACTTGTAAATTAAAATCATTTTATTCTTGATTACCCGATTGACTTCATTATTGTAAAAAAAAAAATATAAAAAAAAATAAAAATTTTAGCAATCATTGTTAGGTAGAGAGGAGCATGGAGAAATGATAAAAAATAAATTAAACAATTTCAGGAAAAATTAAACTATTTTTTTAAAAGGCCCACGAGCCTACATCGAGTATTAGAGATTAAACCTTCTCTTCTTATTTCCTTCTATCGTTCTCCATTAGAAACAATCCCACCCCTACCATCATGATATACTGATAATCACAACACCTGAAACATCACACATAATCGTAACGGGATATAGAATTGACTGCCATGTCTAAATTAACGAATAGCCCGTTCGTCAAACCGTCCACCTCAAAGTTAGCATAATTTTGCAAAAACTACATGGACCAGTACTTAATCGTTCATGTAAGGCAGACTAAAAATAATGCACCCAGATTACCGCTCGACGATCGAGAGAAATAATCGACCACACCAAATAAGCGGCAGTGTTTCTGAGAACTTGGCCATTGAAGGACAACGTTACTAGGCCACCCTCATTCAAACAGGGTCGTCGATATTGGAGAGAAGGCAAACGAATCTACAACCCGCATGCTTAACTAGGAAAAAATAAAAGACGCTTGCAATCACATAAGCTGTCACTTACATAACGACATTGCGCAGCAGTGTACGCGAGCTGCTCCTGCTTTTGCAAAAAAAAAAAAAAATAAAATTGCATCCATAAGGACCACACACGGAGATTCTACTGGCGCAAAAAGAAAAAAAATCACGCTGTGACGCAAGTAGAGTTGAAGCTCAGCTTTGAGAACTCAGTTGCCACGCAAACATCTTAAAAAGTACACTTTCTCTAGACATTAGAGAGGAAAAATGAAAGCTTTGTTGTTGTAAAAAAAAAAAAAAAAAAAAAAAAATATCGAAAAAGCAGCGAACTAACTCAGCAAATACGTCTACGGCGTCAAGAGTGGTTGTTGACAAAAAAAAATATCCTTATAAATCCTTTTCTAAATCTGACCTCATAAGAAAAGAGATTGGAGGAGTATAAGGTAAACATTATAGTAAAAAAATGTATGGATGAAAAGTATTAGAAATGTGTACGATACGGGTCAAAACTTCACTGCCAGAAAATGATTTTTTTTATTTATACCTCCAAGCTTGTCTCGACCAAAAGAAATACTAGTGAAATGTAAGACAACCAATCGTCAAACTACCTGACTCTACAGTGTTCTTGAATATGTTATATGACCCCTCAGGCAAAATAAACCGCATAATATTATATCCGACTATTTACAAACTCAATAAGCGACTTATATGCGCACGTAGAGCTGATACAAAATAAAAGATAACGTAATGAAACATATTTACGATGGAGAATTTTTTTAACTAAGAAAAAAATATCCACATTGACAAAGACACTAAAATAAATTATATTAATTATACAAAAAAAGTACAGATAGAGGATTAAAAGATATACGTTTATTATTATATACTTTATATGTGAGGAGAGAGCCACACTCGCAGCTCAACGCTAACCAAATAAAGGGGAAACATAAGAGAAAGGGTAAGGTACATACGGTAATACATTTAAATAAATACCTATCGATGAAGTATAAGTAGTGTTAGGACAAGTATTTACCACAGAAATCAGGGTTGGCAACTAATAGCTTACAGCTTTATATATTACAGGATTAATAAATTCGGCATGGGGCTTCTTTTTCTCATGTATAAGTGCCTTCTCCATCGGGGGGGCCCTACTACTGATATGTTATAGAATGTTCACAGGAAAACAAAAGGTTCAAGAAGAAGCACGAGAATTAGCAGTTATTCAAACCACACCGACAGTAAAACTCAGAGCAGAAAGGTGACTGCGATCTTCTAGACGGATACTAGAATTGCCGGTGACCATGATACAAAATTAAAATTCGTGAGCCTCGGGGATGAGCACCGGGAGTCGCTTGACTATATCGGAGGGCGCAGTCCGAAGGATGAAACTATGAAACTATGAAAGAATTTTTTTTTAAATATGTAGTATCAAAAAAATCACTGTAGGTCAAAAAAAGAAACTGGTAGTTGTAGCGATAATAATAATAATAATAATGTTATAAAAATAATAACCACAAATACCATTTTAATTTGAAAAAAAAATGAGCGTCGGGAGTCGCTCGACTATATTGGAGGGCGCAGTCCGTAGGACGAGACTAAGAAAGAATTTTTTTTTCTCTAAAATATGTAATAACAAGAAAGATGTATTAAGTTTAATTATGTATGAAAAAAAAAATTTGTCGTTGATCATAATCTACAGTAGTTGTTATAATAATAATTATGATAATCATGATAAGAATAATAATAACAATCATGATAATAAGAGAACAAGAATGAGCGCTGGGAGCTGCTTGGCTATATCGAAGGGTGCAGTCCGTAAGACAAAGATGAAGAATTTTTTTTAGAAAATGACAAGTAGTTTGGAAAATAGGTAAAGAAAAAAAAAGAAAAATCTTTAATGATAGATACTTAAGCAAACACGAACATGTAAAGAATAAATATATTGATTAAGTACGAAAAACATCATTAAATGTAAACTAGTAGTAATCAGATGACTAATTCACTAAATTTTTTTAAACAAAAATGTAACAAAAGGCAGAGCGCATACATAAACAGAATTGTCATACACAATTATACTCAAGTACAGAATGAAAAGGACGATTGAATGTGAAAATGTACAGAGAACGGCGGTTTTCTAAAAGAATAAAAGGATGAGTGAACCACCGTATGTGAGAAAAATAACACAAATAACATAACTCACGCATCACACACACAATCATAGGTACAACGGCCACCAAACACAATTCAGCGTCGTCGAGGACGAACGACGTCGTGGCCTCGGACGTGTTACATACGATATGCTGGGCATATCATACTGACTCACCCTAGTAACTACAGGTATACGCTAGTAACGGACACCAATAGGGGAAACGAGCCTATATAAGGCCCTTCGAGACACGAATCGGGGCACTCGAGCGTCTTTTAGGCAAAAGACCGAACGATAAGTTGAAAACACCGCGCGAAACACACACGCCTCTGCGTTTAAGAAGCTAATAAATAATTGACCAACGAGTTGAGTTCTTTTCGTGACGCACCTCCTTACCAGCTTCTTTATCCTACGTAACAGTATTATCAGTGAATGCATATAAAAATGGAATATTGTAGTTACGAACCACACGATAAGTACAAGAAACCGAGTTGCTATAGTCAGCAGCGCTCGTAGCAGAGTGGGTAAGGTACCTTGACTCATATGCAGGAGGTCGAGGGTTCAAATCTCTTTATTAGAAGGTGTTTTTTTTTTTTTTTTTTTTTTGTATAATTTTAAAAGAAAAAAGTTCTAAGTCAAATCAAAATTTGGATGTAAAATTCTTCAGAAAATTCAATGCAAGAAACTGTGGAAGAGTACAGACTAATACAGACTGGTTGAATAAATTTCTAATTTTTTCGGATCCTTACATTTGTATTATTAGAAACATAGCGAGTAATAATAAGCATTTAGTGGATGACAGTGCTGCCGAACTATTAAAAAATACGACTTTGAAACTATCTACGATAGAATTGCAAAAAAATTTTTGTTTAATTATTTAAATACAACTAGTTTAAATACTACTGCCTTTCAATTACGTTTTATTCTTCATAAATTTTAACTTCTCTGTTTCTATGTTACGCAAGTAGTAATAAACAAATATATTAGAAATAAGTCTGTAAAAGATCTTTTGTATATAAATAATAACGTATGAAAATTATAGTTTCTATGAATTTTTAAGTACCACGCACAAATCTTATTACTTATAACTATCCATACTATCCTTCTAGTCTGCCATATTAGATGTGCCATTTTGAATTTGGAAATGTGGATGATGAATTCGTAATCAGCGACCCCAAAAAGCCCCGAGTAGAGATTTTTCCAGAGATTTGGGCATTTTTCAAATTTTGGTCAGCCATATTGAACCCACCATTTTAAATTTATTAACTATAATGTTGTATCCAGCAGAAGTAATTTCAAAATACATAAGGCTGTCATTTCTGCCTCATTTTATCGCATAGATAAAAGCTTATTATTGATAGTAAAGTGTTATCCAGCACAAATTAATAATTTTTGACATTTGAGGTTAGGTGAAACATATTTGGAAGGGAAAATCGAAATTCGGCTTCTTCAAATATCTTACAAATCATGTTACCTTCAAAATAAAAATAAAATATATCTAAATTGGTTAAAAATTGTGGTCTCTAGAAACTTTTGAACAAAAAAGTGCTTTCTGCCCCAGTGTGCGACGGTTGGTTCATGATGAACAAATTAAATTTATTTGTTGGTAGAACGAATCTATAAATTCCGTCCTTCACTTGTAGAAGTTTGGACGTAACAGCTGCTTAAAAAATGTTGGATTTTGTTTGATAAGTGTCATCGTCTCCAGGGCTATTCTGAAGCCCTAGAGACACGCGAAGCAGAGTCCGAGGGATGTACGGTTTCCTCGAAGCGATGGCGCTTCTGTGGCGAAATCTACATTTCCTAATAAGGGCATACGAGCCTCTTAAAAACGCCTGAGGTAGGAAAAGTTTATGTAAGGTTGAAAAAACAATTTATTGTAGTGAATTAATTAGTAATTACTGAAATTTATAATTTAATAACTTAATAGACAGGAAATGAGAATTCGAATTAAGAATACGTTACAAAATATACTAAAAATGGAAGCAATGGGGGTTCTTTTATTAAAATAGCTCGTGGTAAATCAAACGTAATTCTTAGCTAGCATGTAGAAGGTTGCCAGTTCGAATCTCGTAAAAAGTAATTTTTTATCTTAAGAAAATTTGTTTAGGAATAAAAACGAAAGGTTACTTTTATAATACACATAAATAACTATAATTTGGTAAGAAAAAAGGAGATTCTTTTACTATAGAATATGTTTGTTTTATCGAACCTTTACAGGAACATGTAATATAAACGTGACATACAAAAAAAAAAAAAAAAGGGATCAGTGGGTATTAGCTAGACATTCAGTCAGGTATCTCACAGTAGAATTTCTTTTTGTACTATTTTTTTTTTGTAGTTACCTACATGTGTCTTATTATATATCCTTACACAAAGACTTGAATCAAAATTTTAAATATAGAAATCAAAGATACAGACGTTCTTGTTCAGTAACTTCCTAAAAATGGAAATATTTTGAAAAAGAATCTTCGTAACAACTTTGGAGTTATGTTTATTATAAGTTTTTAATATTTCTTAGCCAAAAACTGCATTGTATTGTGAATAAAAATAAATTTAGACTAGAACAAAAATTTGGTAAACTAATAAGTAATCTGCTAAAAAAGCTATTACTGTTAGTTTAGTGGTAAATTTTTTTTTTTAAATGATTTACAACTTCTGTCTAAGAATTTGGTATGTATAAAAATTCATTAAGAGGTATTGGATATCTAGAATTTTTGACAACTAAAATATCAAAATCAAGACTATCTTTCATTAATTTGAGATTGGTCTCTAACAGACTTCTTAAAAAGACTCTCTATCATAACGTGGCAAAGCCATTTAAAATTTTACCATATCATTCGACTTTTGCTAGTATGTCAAAGAAAATTTCTTGTAAATTTAATTTTCAAGCAATTTTTTTTAATGTTAATAAATTTTCGTAACTTATAAGGTTAGAAAAAGATAAGCTTGACAGAGAATTGATTTTAGAAGTGGTATACAAGGTTAACTATAAGGAAGGGGTGCCTGTTACACGGAAAAAGTCGCATCTATTTTAATTACAAGAATTCGTAAAGACGAAGGCAACATGGAGAAAAAGGCGTGTTAAAAAAAGGTAAATCGGTATTAGCTAGACATTGTAGTCATGTATCTTACTGCATCGATTCTCAAAAAGTTAGGATTTTAGATGAAGAACAAAATATATTTTAACAGAAATTTTTGAGGTGCTTAATATACTTCGGTATGCAATTTATATTAATGGAAAACTGACATTAATAGTCTTGATACTTTTTATACAGATTCTATTCGATGTTTTCGTATAAAATTTTGTAACCATAATTATAAGGTTGTGAGTTGTATATATACATTTTCTATACGTTATATCTTGGGGTTTTAACATTTGTAAATGGAGTTCTCTTTTTTTAACATCTTCGTCATACCTTTATTCTCAATCTTGACTTTCTCAACCATTTCATTCCTTTTTCATGTTTCATCCCTACTTTCGTTTCTGACACCTACAACTTCTCTCCTAGCCTATGGCTAAGAATCTTGCAGTAATGTGTTGGTACATAAAATCTATATATTTGTGTATTTAATGACCCTCTGTTATTTTACTTATAGATGATTTGCATATCAAATCTGTTATTTGCGGTCAGTTTTAAAGATCTTCATTTTGACCACAATTTTCAATGAAATTTTTGACGACTTTTTATTTATTATACTATACCATGTCCCTACATAGGAATTTTAACTTGTAAAAATGTTTATTATTTAATTATGTTTTTGTCATTTAGTAGCCAGGGTGTCGCTTACTGTAAGAGTATGTATATACGTGCTCATATTATGGTGTTGGTTTGATTTGCACAGCTCAATGGTGTATATCATTTTTTATTGTTAAAACTTTTTGTTGATTTCTAAAGAGATCAATGTGGTTAAATAAACGTTAAAAAATCTATAATAAGAACATGTTCCTTTTTTAACTACATTATAGTTGTTTATTTGTATTATTTAATTTAACTTAAAGCAAGATGCAGAAGTTAATGCTCGCTTACATCATCAGAATTCCCCTAAAAATTTACTTTATGTAAATATTTAATGCTGTGGCATGGTGAAGTGGGGTGGGTAGGATAAGGTAAAAGATGGTGGGGAGCGAAATGTAAAATAAGAAATCTACTTTCATGTTATATTTTTAGAAGTTCTTAATTTTAAAGTCGTTGGCTTACTCTTGTGCATAACACGCCTATAAAAGTATGAATTTAAAAAGTTTTCAATGAGACTCTTAGACATATTACTAAGTTTCTCTAGAAAATTATTACTGAAACACAACGTAATCAAAGAAACAATTTATAAAAGACTGTACAACTATCCACTAAAATAATGAAGTGAATCTTAACACTTTTTGGAAAGAAATATAATTTATTATGGACAAGCAAGCAAGGTAAATAGCTAATTAAGTACAGTAACGTGTGTGCTAAAAATTTCGACACTTAAAATAGAGTATAAATATGATTGAAAGGGTGTTATCTGGGATTAATAATTTCTCTCTTTAAAATTAATAGAAAAGATGAAAAACCAATGGCTTAGAGATTTAAGTCTAATTTACTTACCAACATAATCAACCTATAATCAACAAACGTTGCACTGTTCGTGAAGTGAATCTTCACCATGTTTTACCCGTAGCACGGCAAGCTCCTAAAAGATGATGCAGATGACGATGATGATTAGATAAATAAAAAACTGTTCGAAGTTAAACCAAAAATGGCAACACCCAGATGCCCGCGTGCGTAATGATAAAGAGAAGGATAAGAAATCCAGTTGGACGAATACAATACACAGTTACCCAAAAAACTTGAGATCGCATTTAACAACTAGAGACAACTCTATACATACAGATAGTTTGGACCTGGCCCGGCGTGTCCACCTAAAGTAGTAGCAAGACCTCCCTGCCCTCTTAATTCTCCCACCCACTGCAATCTCAGGACCCGTCGATTCTCTTATACCTTGCGTAACAAATTTTGGAACACTGAGAGAGAATAGTATAAAGAAATCAAAAGAGTAGGAAAGACCTTCTACTTAAAGATGCGTGAAAAGAGCAAGAGAGAGATATAGTTTTAATATTATATTATATTTCCTCACTTTTACTAATCTTTATTATCACAAAACATTTCACTACAAGCAGTTTTGACATGGCTATTATTCTTCATAGAAGACAGTATATGAAGAGAAATAGAGTATTGTTTCTTTAGTTTCTTAATCTTTTTGAATGGAAACTGCAAAGTATTTCATCAAATTCAAGTTCACTTTCATAGAATATAATGATTTACTACGGATAAATGGCCAGTTGCTGGGTGTAGAGCACATAAGACTTCTGACAGGAAACCCTTATGACTATTTTGTACACTAACACTATATTTTTCTAACGTATATTACCAGCAAGTTTGATGAAGAGTTTCTTCTTCATTTGATTATCCTAGTTGATATTCAGTGTAAAACTAAAAATCTGCTGTAGAGTCTAATCTGAATCTCTTTTTTTAAATTCTTTTATTTAATGGACGTTTTGGACGTTATTTTAAATAATAAATAATATTTGACCTTCTCTAACACAAAATGGAGGGACTACAAATAGTTTCATTTTTGTTTGTGGATTATATCGTACATACCATCAGATATTACTTTAGTTTTATAGGTACGCTTTTTTATGTAAGAATATACCTTTTACAAAACGATATGTTAAATAACCTACTGCCATGTATCAAAGGTGATGCAATTTACTATCTCTAAAATGGTATAGTTACAAAGTGTGTTGATAACAATTGAGGGACCATACACTCGAGAAAGCACCCTTGATTTACAGATTTAGTAGGTCTAAATATATAAAAAAAGGTAACATAGAGTAGGTCTTTTGTTTGTTACAAACGTAGTATTAGATTGGTTTAATTATAAAGTTTGGAGAAATCAGAGCAAACCAATCGTCTTAAATAATCCAGTGCGGTGTATTGAAGAGTGTGTATTTGAAAACTTTTTATGGATTAAGATTTTTAAAAAAAGAACTCTTGGCGAACTTGTAAAGAATTTAAAAGAGGGGACATAAGTTGAATATTATAGTAATACTCTAAGAACATTTTAGAAACACTTTGCGAATACAAAAACAAGTTCCTTGGTGAATTCATAAAGAATTCTTTATGGTTTGTGGATGCCGTCTGGGATACGTATGTATATTTTTATAAATTTTTATTGTTTAACACGTGCATACAATAATTAATTAAAAAAATAATAAAAATAATTAGCAGGTTAGTAATCGCTGTAACTAATAGAGTCTAATGTCTTCTTAATAAAGTAGGTACTAAAGTCTACAATGAAGAAATAACTTTATAATAAAGAAATCGTGTTACTATTTGATTGTTACTTGATCTTTCAAATATAATGAATATGCATATTTTGATTGACTCTAAAACTGTTATGTGCTCTGTGTATATTATGTCTATGTTAAATTAAACATGTGGCTGCACTAGCAGCGTTTCTGACTTACAATATCCGCTAGAGAGTTGAGGAAGCCGTTCTCCTGATCCTTTCTGCTCAATCACTTAACGTGGAGAGAACAGTGTCGAGCGCCATTTATTACACGTTAGCCGGGGATTGTAACCAACGTGTGTATTTTGCACTTTGTTATTTACTATATTACTTAACGTTAATTATATTCAGAAGGAGATTGGGTCGTTTAAGGTCTTGTGAAGTATCAACTGCAGTAACTTGTAGTATCGTGTAGTTAACGATAAAAAATAGTTTTTTTCACTTTATTAGAAACACTAGCTTATGACCTTTCACTTTAAGTCACAACCAGTGGCTGCTATAATTGACACTCCTTAATTCGAGAGAATATTTTAAGACAACATTCTTATGTTAACTAAGTATATTTTCCTATTTTATTAGCAGCTACTCAAGTTATAAAACGGACGCGGCCCACAACACAGGCGACGGCCTCGGCGTCGTGGCTTATTGTGATGATTCAAATACGTTACGCTTAGCATTTTTTTCATATATTAACTCCCAGTAGGGGGATTGGGTTGATTCTCAGATAGTAGGACCGGGTAATATTGGACAACTACTTCCATACACTACAACGCACAGCACTAACCCTATGTGTGTTTACCTACCAGCATATCTTTGAGAAAGATCTTATCAATCCCCTCAGCGATGCTATCCACGTCGAGAGCGCTGAAAAACTTGGGTGGCCGTGTGAGGACTTGCTAGTGTGTGTGGCACTGGGATTTCAGCTTTACGGCTTTTTGGTAACTTGGCAGGCGAGAGTCTGCTGCTGTCACGCTGCGTCATACTGCTCCAATACCAGCTTCATAGCAAGGTCAAATATCTGTCCTTGTTTTACCACGCAGGTGCACCGTATTCTGTGCATCTAATAATCTATTAACCAGCATAGCACTACAGAATGGCTACCATTACTATGTTTGCACCTGGGATATCATCATCTTCTATTTATTTGAACAATTATCTTTGAAAATAATAATGAAACTGATCATGTGGAGCAGTGTTGGCTCAGTAGTAAGCATGCTTGGTACCGATACAATATCATTTTAGGAGTCCTTAGCTCGATTTTTAGTGAATACAGATTTGTCAAAAATTTGTTTTCATCGAAAAAAGGTCCTATGAATTTCTGGCGGTTCTAGGGTTAGATTTTCCGTAGAATTTTTCTTAATAGTGATTCCAGGTTTTTTTTCTTTCCCCACAGGTCTTTGGCCCTAGAAAAATGTGATACAGTATGAGGGCTGTAGGTAGGGTGATAAGTGGATGAGATACTAGTTATTTGGCAGAAAGCGCTTGCCTTATGAGTAAATAGTGGTTCCTGAAGCATGGGGCCTCATTAGTGATGTTAATAATCCTGAATCTGATGCTTTGGCAGATAGGGCCAGCTAAACTGGGGAATAGTGAATGATCCTAAAATATGAAGTATTTTTCAGAGAAGTGCTACACTGTGGTAGGTGGATCCGATTTACCATTGGTGCAGAGAGTGCCATCTTAAATGGCAAAGTGTTTTATTAAAAATATTACCGCATCAATAAATCAACGCAGAAAATTTAAATACACTTTACTTGTATTTATTTATTTTCTTACATTTCGCCCCCAACGGATCACTGATCACTTTGAATTTCTAAAAATATTACCACTATACTCATGGTATAACAGGTATAGTACCAGTTAGGTAGTTGGTAAATGAGTGCGTTAATACACATAGGTGGTAAACTTGTGCCCCAGGTAACTAGGCCAGTAGGTTGTAGTAAATACCAGGTAACCATACAAAAAAAAAGTAAAACTAACTGTGAGTGAAATAAAAGTTCGTTCTTGTTTGTACCTTTTAAAACTAGTTTTAGGTTAAAATTCTTAATCAGCACTTTCCTAAGCAATGATTTTTTTTGTTCCAACTTTGTAACCTAATGAGCCACTACCTTACATCTTTTAATGTCGATCTTATAATTTTTTTACACTAAATTATCATAATTTCCTGCTTACTGATTTAATGAGTATCTTATTCATGCTGCTACGTTATTAGGAACCGACGTACATTGTTCCGTTATTGACTTGTTTTTACTTAATACAAGACATTTATAAAATTGCTTATGATTAAAAAAGAGGAAATTTGGCTTTACTGTTTGTTTAATCTATAAATCGGACAACCTGCATGTAAGTAGAACTAACAATTTCACTGTAAAACAATTAAAAAATAAAAACTTTAATTGTTTTTTTTTTTTTATTTCTTCTTTAAGCGTCGTTTCATTATCAGTGATTTAGTATTCTTAACAGTAAGTTTTTAAAATATAATGAGCGTCTCTACAGCATGTTTTATGTACGCGTAATTACTTAAAATAACGTAAAGTACAATTTTTTATCATAAATTTGCTTTACTTTATTATATATATGTATAGTGCAAAAGTATTAGGTAAAATCTTAATCTCTAAATAGAATAACTAATGGGATGAAATGGATGTAAAAAAACTTACGCTAAACTAGAAGTTTTCTGTAATTCGTTGTTACCATCACCTTCCAAGCTCGTTGCTCCCCAACCCATAACTAACACATCTTGATTTGCTAATGTATCTAAATTCGATAGTGGCTTTAATTGAAGACATAGAGGCATGACAGTTTTAGTTATCGTTACCTCTCTTTGTAGTTCAATAATGGCAATATCATGGTAGTTGAAACTCCGCTTGTATAGAGGATGATAGATTATTTTTTTAACCTTGATGTTCTGCTCATCATCAGTGCTAGTATTTAGATTTGTGGTACCTAGTTTTACCTGTAAATAATTGTGCAATCATACAAAACTACTTAAAAATAAAAAAAAAAAAAAGTATACAGTGAGTGTAATTTAAATACATAATCACTGAGATGGAATTATGTAACATTAGTATTATTCAAGCTGTATTGGTTAAAGTAATTTACACGATCGTATGACAAGGTTTTAGCATGAAAAACGGCTATAAAAGAGAAAAATAACCATTTTTATGGTATTGTATTCTGAAACGTTGTTAAAACGATATCAGTTTTATAAAATAGTGACAACTTTTAATTAGCAATATTTTTGGAATAAAATTCCTTTTCTCGCTTTATGAGACTTGGGTGTATAAGGGTAAGACAAAAAAGAGCAACAAGACCTTTTTCCGACTACACTATAATAATACATAGTTGTGTATGAAGCTATATACGTTGCTGCGATGTACTCACAAAGTTTAATCGTCGTGAGTACTAAACTTTTTTCTTTTATTTATTTTTTTTCTTATTATCACTGCTTATATTTTTAATTTTATTATACGATATATTCGCTTTGAAAATGTCTGTAAAGGAGTATATTTATTATCATGTTGAAGTGACACAAAAAATTCATAATTCCGATTATTTTCTACCTATTTTTATTACATACTAATATAAGAAACTATGACCTGCAATGTTTTACACTCGATGTCAAGTATGCACTGGTCGTTAAAGAAATTTTTTGTTTGTTACTATTTATACCCATTCATTCTTCTCTAAGTAT